>NW_023397186.1:0-85184 GCF_011125445.2 Fundulus heteroclitus | reverse complement strand
TGTTATCTTCAACCCAGCTTATGTTGATAATACCAAGATCATCTGCTCGGTAAAACACCAGAAAAAGCTAGAAGGTGGACATTCCCACCAATGTTTTCACAAAGTTTGACATGGACATAATTATTTGCACATACGAATACTATCAAATACACACTTAAACTTAGAGACTTAGACTTATTGCCATTCAACATCACATTCACAATGTACATTTGAGCAAATCTTTGTTGCAAGTCTCTGAGTAAAATCAGAAGACAAAAGAGAAACATTATAAATATAAGTATTTGTCATTTGTCCACAGAGACTGAGAGAACGAGACGCTCAGCTTTCATTCTGTGAAACTTTGTTGATAGATTGTTGTTTACTGTGACATAATGTTCATTGTATCCTTCTTACAGAGTGAAAAAATGCTTTCTTCTCTCTCATTTTCCTCGATATTCTTCTTGCACACCCTGTCAGCCTCTTACTATGCTTGGTGTCATTTTTTACTTGACAATCTTCTTTTCCCTTGTCCCCTTGTGAATGCCATTTTGTCAGCCAGTTGTCATTTTGCTTACCGTCTCTTTTTCTTTCCCTTTCTCTCTCCCTTCTCTTTTGTCTCAAACCCCCCAGCTCACCCTACCAAATTGCTGAAAGACTAATTAGTCACTGAATCTAGAGTAACTAATGGTTAATGCATACTAACCAATGTCAACTTCGCAATCAAATACAGTTTGAAGTGGGTTGCCCTTCTAGTTTTACGAAACTGGGTCACAAGTGCTACCATGACTTTTAACAGCTTTTAAAGTTCAACAGAACTTTGAACTGGAACTTTTGGTCTGTGCAGGAGTAAATATCGTTGGGGGAGGGCACACTAGAGGTCGCCGATTACCACACAGCAATAAAGTTTACATGAACATGAAACCGTCCATGAGCATTCGCCTGTCACTGGATACTGAAATGTGGTCAGTCCAGTCCCAGTTACTTCATCCGCTTTTATGTTTCTCCATAGAAAGCCTCGAGGAAATTATTTTTTTGATAGATGACCAAATTTGATTTCTCTGTGCCATTATTTCCTGTCTTGTCATTGTTGTTGTTGTTATACTCTTGCCTTTGAGTCACTGTGTGTGAGTAACATTTGTGCATGCACAAATGAGCTGCCAGAGGTAAACTACGACTTCCACTGACAGGTAAAAAAATGTATCTGATTGGTTGAAGAATGAGATAAAAGGTCAGATGTATTTTATGAGAGAACAGATGAGATAATTGCTTTTTATTTTGTAATTTTTGTTGACTGTTTCTACACTTAATCTGCAATTTTGTTGGGGGTAGTGTCCAAGTGACTGTTGATAAGCCACCACAGCTATAGTCTATAATGTGCGAGTTTCTATAGAGTCAAATTAAAAATCCACATCATCAAACTGATGATGCTGGCAGTATTATCATCAGTATCAATACATCTACCCCATGGTGTCATTTGTCTTAGACAAAAATGTTAATACACCCACCAGATATAGACCAAATACTTAGAAGGTATGTTGCTAAAGGCAAACAATATGCAGGATTGTTGTCAGTTGGAAATGTATCAAGGCTTTTCTTTTTGTGTGCATGTATAATCAATATTTGCTAGTCTTTAGAGCCTTTTGTTATATTTAAAAGCCACAGCGGACACAAACTAATCTTAATCTCTTTACATAATGGCCTGATGCATCCCATAATTTAGGTAGAAAAAAAGGTTGTGTGGGTCCTCTGGATGGGTTCTTCTTTGTTGAAACATTTCATCTCTTCTCCGAGAGACTTGAGTCTGGGGAGTTTCAGGTAAACCTAGTAGCTTTGCATAGTTGCTCAACAGTTTTGATTGTAACTGTTAATAAACAACAAAATGTTTTTTGGATTGGAAACAATCCAACTGGAAACAATCCATTTGCAGTTAAAATGTGCCAAAAAATATGCTTTCCATGCTTTAAAGCCCTCCTTCCACATAATATTTTATAAAGTGTTTTATAAGTGCAATGTCTCCGTTCATTCCATAATGCTATAAACATATGTATTTATATTATTTTATTTCAAACTATTTTAAAGCCCATGTCCTGTGAGAGATAAAACAAAGTATATCATTCAAACTAAAGGTGCCAAAGCTGTAAACATTTGCTTTGCTTTGTAGTTTTGTTCAGTTTTATTGGTTATCGACAGCCAAAATATTGCTTTACTTGACATTGCTAAACCTATTACAGTGGCATTAAAAGCTCATCATAAAACACAAAATTGATTGTTGAACACTAAGTTTTTGCCCTTATCTGGATGTTGCATTGCTTGTAATTTTTGGAAATACACACAGAGGATTGCAGAAATGCACATATTCACATAGTCACACATACAGCCCACCTGGGAGAGTAAACCAGCATTTCACTACAGCTCATTCTGTTGTGATGGTGTTGTGCAGCCTTTCAGACACCTCTCAGACAGATTGGCCACTCATCTTTAAGACAGCTGATAATGAATTTAAAGCATGGCTCTTGGCTTTGGCGGACCTGTGGAAAGCACAATCCCAGACAATGAAAGAGGCAGAAACCACACTATGTGCTTTGGCAAGACATAGTGAAAATTAGAATAACTTTGCTGGTATAAGGATACATTGGCAACTTTCATAAAAGCAGTCCTCCAACTTTGTAAGGTTTACCTAATGACTGTACAAAATCAAGAATCCCTGAAATGACAACTGACTGCACATAATGCATAATATCTGCTTGAAACTTTTCACTGTCACCTTGTGTCACCATATTCCATTTGACATTTGTCTCAACACCTCATATGTGGCATTATCTCACTGATTTATCACTCGAAAAAAATCTGTATACTATACATTACTGGATTATGTATGTTTAGAACCAGGAAACTTTGAACAAAGATTGGGTTTTGGCTGCGTCAATTGCAGTTTTTTGTATTGCTAGCAGTTGCAGATATACAACACAATACTATAGGTAAAAAGCAAAATGTAGGATTTGTTATCTGTCTGTTTTTCTTTATTTCATTGATTCCATATTGAGTTATAGAGGTGACAGATCCAGGAGGGAAACACAGTTTTCTCTCAAAAAATTGAAACATAGTGAAAAAGGTTAGATAATAAAAAAATCATGCTCTCACACCGTATTGGGTTAATTAACTACACATGCAACGCTTTCCTGAGCCTGTAAATATGTGTGTTTTTTGTTGTTGTTTTTTTACTCTGGATACACACTGCCCTACATGTTAAATATGTACCTGCTTCTACACAGCTGATTTTGTGAAACTTCTAAAACATGCAGGGCAGGCGGGCCTTGCAAACTTGACAGAAGATAATCAATGGACAACCCTTCAAAAGGAGTGTAAGCAACAAAGGAAAAGGGCACCGGCCGCAGGAACAACACACAGCCTTGAGAGGATTTTCAATGCAAAATCTATTTAGTCTTAGGTTGGAGTTAGTGCACCAAGAGCCGCTCCAAACAGACCAGTCTTAAAATTGTCACATTTCTTGTGTCAAGCCCCTCCTGAGCAAGAGACAATGTCAGATGCATCTTACCTGGCTGAAGGAGAAAAAATAACTGAATTGTTGATCAGTGGTCCAAAGTTATCTCATCAGATGAATGTAAAGTGTTTTCAGAAGTTTGGCATTTCTGTTTAGAATATCGCTTTTAACAATCTTTTGTATTATTAAATTTTTTTGAGAAACTTAATTAGGGGTTTTCATCATCTGCAGGCCACTACTATCAAATTGCATCTAATAAAGACCTTGAAATATTTCACTATGTGTAATGAATCAATGTATGGGTTTTCACTTTTCTGAAATGTGTGACAAAAATATTGGACTTTTTTGTGCTGTACCTATATTAAGAGTCTGGGTGTCATCCTCGATAAAGCTCTATCCTTTACCGCTCACATCATTAACATTACCCATTCTTCCTATTTAATCTACAAATATTAATTGGCCCTCCCGTTTTGCTCGCAAACTCTGGAATTCTCTCCCTCCAGATATCAGCAATACCGACACCCTCTACCTGTTCAGTCTAAACTGAAAACCCATCTGTTCAGGAGAGCTTACTCTCTGTGACTGTTTTTCATTGTAACTTTTATTGTTTGCAGTTTTTATCTTACTTTAGTTATTATGCTGCTTGATGTGTACAGTGTCCTTGAGTGATCAGAAAAGCGCTTTCAAATAAAATGTATCATTATTATTATACATCGTCCTTTCAGCAAGTTGACTCCCTCCAGGGCGAGGAGCTCAGGACGCATCCTGTTCAAATGCCCAAACTATATAAATAGACCCTTTTAATGCAAAGGAGCAACAGCTCTATACCCAGCAAGCTCATCACCTCTTCTTTATATATGAGGCACAGAGTAGAGCAGCATCAACATTACAAGCTAAAATGCATCTGTCTATTTTATTATCACTCATGAAAAAGAAAAGAATTATACTTGAACTCGTCCACTTTAGGCAGACACTGGATCCTGAGTTAGAGGGCGCAGTCCAGCTTTTACCAGGTAAGGACACCAGCCCAACACTTAGTGGAGTTTACTATCCTTCCACTGTTCACACTTGGCTGCAAACCACCCAAGTACCACCTTAAGGCTGTGGCTTGAAGATATCTACAGAACTACATCCTTTGTGAAAAGCAAAGATTAGATTCTAAGGTACGCCAACAACACACCATCCTATCCATGACTACGCCTTGAGATCTATTAACATCACATGATCAGTGTCAAGAGGCAACTCTAATGGAGTCCTATTCATACTCAGAATAAGCTCAAACAAGCTTTAAGATGTTAAATAAAAAACTATTGCGCATTTAATTATTCTGCAGCCGATCCGTTGTGGTGAAGAGAGAGCTGAGCCAAAAGGCGAAGCTCTCGATTTACCGGTCGATCTACGTTCCTACCCTCATCTATGGTCACGAGCTTTGGGTCGTGACCGAAAGAACAAATTCCCGGATACAAGCGGCTGAAATGAGTTTTCTCCGTAGTGTGTCTGGGCTCTGCCTTAGAGGTAGGATGAGGAGCTCAGTCATCCGGGGAGGACTCAGAGTAGAGCCGCTGCTCCTCCACGTCGAGAGGAGCCAGTTGAGGTGGTTCGGGCATCTGGTCAGGATGCCTCCTGGTCGCCTCCCTGGTGAGGTGTTCCGGGCACGTCCCACCGGGAGGAGGCCCAGGGGAAGACCCAGGACACGCTGGAGGGACTGTGTCTCCCGGCTGGCCAGGGAACGCCTTGGGATTCCTCCTGAGGAGCTGGCCCAAGTGGCCGGGGAGAGGGACGTCTGGGCCTCCCTACTGAAGCTGCTACCCCCGCGACCCGACCCCGGATAAGCGGAAGAAGACGGACGGACGGACGGACGGACGGACGGACGGACGGGCATTTAATTATTATGGCCTGAAGTCCATAATTTACAACAAAGAGGCTTCATTTGAAATAACAGATGGAAGCAACAAAAGGAACAACAAAGAAGAGGTCTAAGACACTGTCTACCATCATGAACCTGAAAAAGGCAGAACCGTTAAAAGGCATTCACCATCATCAAGTGGATCCAAGCTTTTGCACACTAATTCCACTTAAATCCCCTTGGAGATGGTGAGGAGACTGTCAGCATCTAATGGTAGTGTGTTAGTCTGTGTGGAGGAAAGTGGCAATGGGGTCATGCAAAGTGTTAATCCCAGAGTTGTGCATTAACCATCCCTGTGGTTATGTTAGTCTGTTGGAACAGCATTTTACAATCTCCTGGGGACCAAAAGCTGTAAATTTAGTAGGCCCCCAGGGGTGGTGAGCCAGGGAAGCTAGAGTGGGAGACTGGTATATGGAGGGGAGGGGAGGGGGTGGGGTGACTAGGGGGATTCTGAAAGCATATACTGCTCAATTGTCAAGAGAGGAGACTCAAGAGAATAGTCTGCCACCCACATTTTGCAGTCCAGAGTGTGCTATGTTAGAATAAAATGTCTCCAGCATTGCTTCTAATCTGAGAGCAAAGTACATGAGACACTATGGGTTGTTTAATAGCTGACATGGAACAATAAAAGGATGTCGTACCATAGTCTGAATGCATTAGCCGGAAGCTCACTACACAAGAAAGAAGTCCATATTTAAAAACCTGTGAAATGAAACAGCGATAAAATGGACACTGCAATCATAAGAAACAGATCTGACAAAGGTATTGACAAAAAGCTATGATTTTAGGAAAGGAAAATACAAGACATACAGATCTAACGATGCAAATCTGATTTGTTTATTTTAAATCTTCTGTATGAAGAAATAGTATATGATAATATAAGTCAGCAGAAGGGAAAAAAGAGAAACATTCTTATAAAAATGAATGAGGACAAGACGGAAAACCCTTAAGTATGATACAGTTCTAAGGGTCAAAAGGGACTAACAGTGTCCCAGAAATATGCAGAAAAATGGAAGATAAGAAGGTGTGAAGAACAAGAGATGAGATGGATGTATAAAAAGCCAGTCCTGTGTGCTTGTGCCACTCCCCCTCCCCCAGAGGACAGTGTGATGGGGTAGAGATGAAAGGGAGACTTTGAAGAAGGAGTGATCCTTCCCTCACTCCCTGGAAGGAGGAGGAAGGGATCAGAGCAGAGGCCCCTGACACAGTAAGAGATGTCAAGATACACACACTCGCAGTACCTTTCACATTATGCACTTGACTTCTTTTAGAAGCACTTTTGAAGGTAACTTTACAGTCCAATGTGTTTTGCTTTGAGCAGTTTTCTGAAACTGACCATATGGAGGATTTCTTTCACACTTTCTTATTCTGACAGCTTTGCACTCCTGCTGCACACAAAAGTCACATCTCTGACTACTGCTGGACAACAGCTGAGGTTAGAACGCTTTGTTAACATTTCACAGCTCTTCCCTACAACTTTTTCCCTATTTACATAAGTCGGATTTTCTCAGAAACTGGTAGGAACTGAAGTGTGTTTCAGAAAACACTTAAAGTCAGGATCTGAAATCTCTATGTATTTTCTTTAAGAGCAGCATGGTGCGGTGAAGTCAGCCCTCCGTTATGTCAACAATGTAGTCTCAGCCCTGTGTATACTGATTTATTTGGGGGTTAGCTGGCTTTCTTGATCGAAGGTGTTCTGTAGCAATTAGAAATGTTCTGTCCGACCAGCTGGATGGTGGCTTTAAGACAAAAACACACCAGGAAGGAGGTAGAGCTTCACAACACCCACACCCTTTCTTGCCATTAACACACATTTCAGGGCTTGAGCTGAGGTGCACAGAGAAAGTGCAGATCACTGGATTTCAGCCAAGGGAAATCTACTTATGTCAGAAAACAGAACAAAGCTGAAAAATGTTATACACCACTGATGGGTTAAACCCTTTAGAAAAATAGTTTTCTGCCACTTTTTATGCATAAAAAAATATCAACTTGATTTCTACTTTGTGCCTAATTTTGTGATGAACTATGAGGTCTTCACAGGACAAAATGCAGACATGATCACAAAACACACCTGACTAGAATAAGGATTTAATTGAAAAGAAATGATACAAAAACAAATTTACAGCAGACCAATAACAACAAAAATCAGGAAGGACAACAGAGCTAGGAACAGGAAATCTAACTGAGGAAACCTGCTGTAGACAAAGAAAGTCAGAGAGAATATAAACTGAGGAGAAATGACAGGCAAAAGAAGAGCTAATCAGTGGGGATGTGGGACAGCTGAGAGAGAGTGTTCAGGAAATAATCAGGTGGCAATAAGCAACAGCTGAATCTAATGAGAACAGAGGAGCTAAGATGAGAAGTGTAACTAACAGGAACTGAAGTAAAACACACAAAATGAATCTAAAGGTACGTTCAAACCAAAAGCGAATGTGGCAGCCTGAGTGACAGAGTTACATGATATCCCTATGGACATGTGTAACACAGGAGCGATGGGAGGTGATATGATGCAACAGATATGTTTCTAGCAACACAAAAGGTGTGATTTTGCCAATTAAAGCTAGGCCAGAGTGACACGACATCTATGATGGATGCGAAGCCACAACTGCAGTTGAAAAATCTAAACTTTGGTGTCTTGTCATGTCGCGACAACCAATCAGCAACTGGATGTACCTGTGTTGTGGGGTGAAGGACTGCAGCGGAAACAAAGCTGTCTTGATTCAACTGAGAAGACAGGCTGATAGTGGCAGTCTGCGGCCGGCCTGAGTGGTAAGACTCAACCAATTGTTACTACGGATACAAGTCCAAGAACAATCAAGCCTGGAGAAAAGTCAGTGAGGAGACCGGAGTGGAAGTTAAGTGAAAGCTTCACTAGATAGCATCATTGTACTTCTGTATTTCTAGTCTGTCACACGCTGTGCAATTGCAATCGCCTGCCATGCGAACAGCCGGCGATAAATGTCAGGTGAGACAGCACACAAAAGTGGTTACTTTGTCGCCGGATTTGTTATCGGTGTGAATGCACCTTATCAGGAAATAGTACAAAAGGTAAATGGAATAAACTAATTTGAGAGCAACTATAAAATATAAATAAGAATGAACAAAACAGAACCCAAAAAAATCAAACACCTAAGAATAATAAGCATAAGGAAATAAATAAAGGAAGCAAGACCTAGGAAACATAAAAGCCAAGAACAAGTCCAAACACCTGGAGTCTGTGACACCTTTGTTTCCACAATGCTGGTGTGATTCTTGAGATTGCAAAATGAAAAGGTTTGTCTGACTGCACTTGCTATTTTTCATTCATGCTTAAAAAGAGTTTACAGTGTAGATTACTGCTCAGATATTCAGAGGATAACAAACAACATAGGAGAAAATTAAATAAGTGGCCAGCATGTAATTATCTAAAACAAAAATTCAATAGCAGCTTGTGAACATAAAAGGCTAAAAAGTTTCCTGAAAAGGGAGTGACTGGAACAAAGGGAGCAGGGCATACCAAAAAAAATTGCAAAGCTTTGACATTTGACAGATTCTAAATCAGAGTTAGCCAACACAGTGCCCGCAGGCACCAGGCTACCCTCAGGGACCACATGACTAGCCTGCAGGGCATATTCTAAAAATGCAAAGCATAACACTTCATACCATGAAGCTTTGTGGGAAAAAAATACTTTCTTAAATTGTGTTGCTGTTCTTTTAAAACAATAATGTTTGCAATAATGCAGATTGGTGAGTCATCATAATAAATATGACATTTCACAAGTTGTACTGTCTGCAAATGAGAAATAGCAGAACCAGTGGTCCCCAAATATTGAAAAACAGTAAAAGGAGGGAAAGTTTTATTTTGGGTATGTTATTATATTCACATAGGCAAACAAACTGTCCAGTCATGTGGTAATCATTCCGCATTATAATAATTTACCATGATAGGAAACATATATTCAAACTTACTACCTAACACTTGTTTTTGTTCATCTGTTTTAACACGTGAAAGCCAGAGTTGTCTAGACTGATATTTTGTACTTAGCAGTTTTGTGTGAATGAGTGCATTTGAATGAGCCCATCTGCTGAGCCACCATATTTCTACGTGTCACCAGCAGTTACCATATTCAGCTAAAGCACAATCCTCAAGTGCTTTCAGGGTCTTGTATTATTTGGATTTTAGTAGCTGTAATTTAAGATCTTTATGATGGAAGTCCTCAATGGTGCACACTCTGCATGCCATGGTTGAGGCCATGTCATACATTTTCTGAAGTTTGGGTCACCTTTGTATACATATGTAGTCATGATACCAGCTAATTCCATGGCATTTTTTTTTACTAAGCAGTTCATCACCATGTCATTACTGCTGAATCTCCTCATTGTTTTGTTTAGTGGCACATTTGAATCACTAATATATATTACTTTAAATTAAGAATGGTGTACCTTGAACTTCTGGATAGTTGACCCTTGCATGGAGGCAATGTGAAAATCACATATTACACCAAGAATTTGCAAACAATATTTCAAAAAACAACAAAACTGACTGACTCACTGACTTCAAAAGGTTAATAGATTTGCTGGTGAAGATTCTCAGTCATCCAGGTCATGGTCATTGCAAAAAAAGTAAAAAAAAAAAGAAGGTAAAATTCAATTCTCACCCTCATATGGGTGATCAAAATATCGTTCCTTTAAGCCAGGCCAATAACAACCATAACGACTCCTCGTTACAGAGGAGTGGACCAGTTTTGGTTCAATCTACTGTCTTAATGGCTTTAACGACCGCCCATTACTAAGGGGTGGACCTGTTTCTGTTGAATTTGCATGTTTTCTAAGCCATTACAAGGCCTTTGTTAGGCAGTAGTATAAAGCTTGGTACTCCACATTACTCCAGACTTTATGAATTGAGAAAGCTTTCTGGAGAGGAAGTGAAATGTCTTCAATTATGGGAAACAAGTCCAGTTGCTTTGTTTTTTACTTTTTTTTGGAAGTTATTAGATTTTTCAAAAAATCTAGTCTAGAGGAATAATTCAACAACATTTGGATAAACATAACCTATTCTATCTCTTATGTCCACCATATCATCATCACACACATTATTATTATTATTATTATTATTATTATTATTATTATTATTATTATTATTATTATTATTGTTGTTGTTGTTGTTGTTATTATTAACAGTAGTAGTATTATAATAAAAGTGAATTGTGGATCAGTTTTGCTTTTCAAAAAGTTTCTGTTGAGTTGATGCTTGAAGTAGCTCTCAGTTCCATAACAGGTTGGTGACACCTGCTTTAAATACCTGGCAAAGGCAGACATGCAACAATTGGCTGCATGATATTTATTTGACTGGTATTTCTTCATCCATTTGGGGTATTTAATAATTATGGATTAGTCCATTAGCTTTGTTCCATTCTGTTTTATAAGGGCATCTATCAAAGCAGGATCCACCATGTACAGGTTGCCACAACACAATGTTGTATGTAAAAGACAGAAAACCATTCACCTTATTTACTTGTCAAGGAAGTCTTGGACAAAACATAATAACAAAAATAAAGTGCAGTCATCAACGAAGAAAGACCTGCAAAGTTGAGATTTACACAGAACAGTTTTTCACTGCAGGATGAAAGTCCCTTCTGCCATGCCAGAGGGCCGTTGTACTCACTTCTGTCAAGGCTTGATTACTCAACCTTTCCAGTTTTGATATGAAGACCTTACAAGACACATATTGTTCACAGTGGCTTTCAACCTTTTTGATGTCCTCACAGTCTTGTGGTAGTAAGGAAAGTTAAAGAATTCAATGATAAGCTAAATATTTAATTGCTTTGAAATGTCACAGGAGAAGGAGAGCGGCAAAACAAACCCTGCAGGATCCTCTGAGAGGACTGGCAAACACAAAAGGTTGATTGATAAGGCCAGAATTGTGCAAAATAAAATTTTAATCAGAATTTAATTAAATCTGAGGAAAGTGTAATTATAATTTTATTTGTAAATGGAGTTTGATGTTCCAATGCTGCAACAAAAAGCCTGGTGGTCTTGGGATTAGCAAGATTTCTGTTCAGGGTCTTGTAGTGTCCTTCATCTCCCTCTGTATCCCGTAAGGCAGATGGGAACTCTGTCCTACGTTCTAAATATTTGATAATCTGAGCTTCAGTAGTTATGACAGAAACAATTACATTGCAAGCATTGCTACACAAGCCATTACACCGGAAACTAATCATTTGAAGTTGTCGTTTTAAGAAAACTTTACCTAAAGAGTATATATGGCATTGATCGATTTATTGTTTCATTTAATGTGTCAATTTCGAGCTTTTTAACACTTATTTTAAAATAACTAAACATTTTATTTGAATTACCAACAATACTTTAAATTATGTTTGTGCCTATTAAGATTTTTTCCAGTCCCAACACTATTTAGGCTCAGTGTGATGCAACAATAGAGTTAATAAAATATTTCCTATGTGTATGTTAGAAAGATGAGCAGCTTTGAATTCCTCTTAAATACTCCTCATTTCATCAGTATGCACATCTCCTTCATTCAAACTGTGTTTTGGTTGCAATTAATTTAAATACTAATGACTTTCAAGGTGCTTACAGACTCTCCAATCCCTTTTGTTTGACAGGAATAGATAGTGTGTTCCAACTGGACAGGACAGTTGTTGCAGGACAGCCTAAATATGCAACTCTAACAAATGAGTCACTGGATTATGAAAGCTGCTCTAATGTTCTTTGACCAGAAAAATTCTATGTTTTATGACTTTTTATTTGACCCTCACGGCTTAACTTTTCAATAATGAACATTTTTGACAAAGTGCATTTTTGCATTTACATTTTTGCAAACATGCATACGCTAATGTTTTGATATGATGTACTGATACTAAATCTCATACTGTAACTCATTCCAGTGGGATTCCGGTTAATTGTGTGTGGACAAAACTTAGAAAATGTTGTTCTACTACTTCATAAATTGAGATTTTTTTCTTTGAATGTTATAAAAATGTAACATCTAGAATTGTAGCTGCTCTTTGCACACCTCATTGCCAATAGACAATTTTCTTGGGACGTAAGTGCATGATATAAGAAGCAGGTTCCATGACAGACAGAAATGAAGCTACAGTAGCCAATATTGTCTCTCTTTCACTGTCATCGTAAAGACTCAAGTACACTAGTAACAGGGTAACTTAGATTTGTTAGATGATAAAATGTTCACCAACTATAAAACTGTTTTATCCTCATTAAAAATGAGGATAAAAAACTCTGTGGGGTTTACTTAGAAAATTTCTAATCAATTTGAATAACAAACTGAACTTTACATTGTTTGATAAGTAGGATCAATTGGAATGTATTTACTTTACTTTCAATCTGTCTGTATGACTTGATTGAATTGACTTTTGTTCATAGAGTGCCTTGAGACGACAAATGTTTTGAGTTGGTGCTATATAAATAAATTGTATTGAATTAAATTGAATAATTAAAAACTGTGGAAATGTTGGCCTTTAAGCTTGCTATGGGTGCAGCTGAAATAAAATCACAAACAGCACCCCATGTACAGGCATCAAGAGATGTGCTTATTCAGGAACTCTGACACAGATTACACGTCTTGATTAAGACTCGATGTTCCAATGCAATACTAACAATCTCTGTGGGATCAGCGCATTTCTGCTTCAGAAACCAATACTTTTTAACTTAGCTGTCAACGTAATCAAAGAAATGGTGAAACAATAGCTTTGTGCACTATACATGAAGTTTGTTTAAATGTTGAAGGATAAAATAATTAAACACAATAAAGTAGCACATAATTAATTTTGATGAATAGTTTAACCATGAGTACAACGGTTTCCTTTTGAGCAACTTTACACTATCAATTACCATCTGCCTAATGTGCTCATTTCAAGAAGACAAACACATACTGCAGCATACAAATTAAAATCAACCTTGTTGTCTAAATGAAAAGATGAGGTGGCTGAGAGCAAATAACACGAATCAGAGATGATTAAATATCTCCAGAATCACAGTACCTATTTGGCATTTAAGGCTTTGATCAAGCACACCACATCATTGCCTTAGCCAATGATTACTATTTGATGTTACCTTTCTTGGCATTTAAGCATCAATTCATGCTACATCTCCAGCTTCCTCCCTGTATCTGTAAGTGTCACACTGGTTATTGATTAAGAAGATGTTGCCTTGCATCACCTTTGAATGCAAATCAAGAGAGCTTTCCCTCCATGTTGTTTTCTTTCTCACAGACATAATGACACTCAGCAGAGCAGTCCTCTGGGGCTTTGGACAGAAGACAGTGCCACCTGAGTTATTCCGGAGTTGAATGCATAAGCGCTGAGATTTCATAAATACTCATGTGTTAATGGATGACTGTTTGTGTGCATGAAAAGTGCTATACGTTACCATATTCTGATGTTCAGCAGCCATAAAAATTGTTTCCTCAGAGTCCAAAGATGTGTTTTTGATGACCCCATCTGTAGAAGGCCTGCACTCAATAAGGTATAGAGGAAGTCTCTTTGTGAAAAACAAGAGATAGTTTCCATAACAGTCAACATTTACTGCCGAGTAGATAAGTCTCAAACACACATGATCAATTTTGGCAAAGCAATAACTATTTTAATAACATATTGCAATAAATCTATAGTGGGGGTTATTATATATTATGAGAGGTGAATTTATTTTATAAATCTCTATGGATAAATGAGGAAGACAATGTATCCCCCTGAATGCTACTACATGTCAGGTCTTAACTTTAGTTGTTTCAGAGTAGTGTATTTTAAGGAGCAAATAGGCTACAAAGAATATAAAAAATACATTAGTTATTTTGTATTGAGGATTCTTGTTTTTTTTAACAGTTGTTTACATTTCTTCAGTCTGGCAAGTCATTGCACATCTACTCATCTTTTTAAGCTTAAGTAGGTTTTGTGGGCCATTAAAGCTAGAGTCGACAATTGTTCCAGAAGTTTACCCAAGTCCCTTTTTGAATAACTGCTCATGCTCAAAACCGTCTTACCTGCTCTTCTGCTCCTCTGGGGGCTCGCGTGAAAACATCTCCCACATTCAATTCAATTAAATTCAATTTTATTTATATAGCACCAACTCATGAAACATGTCATCTCAAGGCACTTTACAAAGTCAAGTTCAATCATATTATACAGATTGGGTCAGATTATACTGATTGGTCAAAAATTTCCTATATAAGGAAACCAGTTGATTGCATCAAAGTCCCGACAAGCAGCATTCACTCCTGGAGAAGCGTAGAGCCACAGGGAGAGTCGTCTGCATTGTACATGGCTTTGCTGCAATCCCTCATACTGAGCAAGCATGAAGCGACAGTGGGAAGAAAAACTCCCCATTAACGGGAAAGAAAACCTCCGGCAGAACCGGGCTCAGTATGAACGGTCATCTGCCTCGACCGACTGGGGGTTACAGAAGACAGAGCAGAGACACAACAAGACAGACAAAAAAGCACATCCACTCTGGTCTTATTTCTTTCTACTGAGGCCTTCCTTTTGTTTTCATAAACATGAACTCAATTCACTTCTTGCGTCTCTCATCCATGTTAAAGGTATACACAGACCTCTCAACTTTTATCAAAAGTTAGGAGTGAGATTATGCTAATTTGGGGGTGGGGCTTGTTTGGGGGCGGGGCTAACCGGACCCTGGAAGAGCCGGTGGAGTCAACTCCATCTCATTTTTATCCCACCAGACAATGAAGTAGACATGTATTACTTGTGTTAAAAAGAGAAAGAGACATATTAATACTTTATTGTTCAGTTAATGGATTAAAACATAAATAATACACAATTGTTCAAATAATACTGAATAAAATTAAGTAGATGTTAATTATTGACCGAATTATTATACTGTTACTAGGGCTGGGCAAGTTAACGCGTTAATTTCGCGTTAATTCATTAGACTATTAACGGCGATATTTATTTTATCGCGCATTAACGTATGTTGCTCACATGCTTTCAGTCAGTGTCAGTCAGGCGCGCTAACTGCAGCGCGCTGACTGCAGCAGCACTCTCCCGCTCCCCCTCCCCTCTCGTACATGGCTCAGCGGCGCCAGCCAATCAGCACGCAGGCTCAGCCTGGCCCGCCCACTCAGCTCTCACACAAACTACAAACAAACAGCTGAGAGGGACCGCAGCAGCGAAAAAACATTAACAAGGGATGTAGCACCGTTCGGCTTTATTTTAATACCGTAAATGAAATCAAGCTGTATGTTTTGTAAAAAGCCGGTTCATTTCAGTGGAAACACAACAAATTTATCTAAGCACGTGAAAAAACATGAAAACGTCGAGCCCCAGAAACGGAGAGAGGAGACGAAACTTCTCTCATTGCCCCGACAGACCCACAGACGTCTCTGACTGAGGCGTTTCAGTCCTCCAGGGAACATCCAGGTAGATCAGTGGATGGATGGATGGATGGATGGATGTTACTGGAGCCCACACATAACATGTAATTAAGACCTTGAAAGAACCCAGCACATATATTAAAAAGTGTTATTTAAGATAAGATAACATTAGCTAATCCTTTTTTTATTCCACGACGGGGAAATTTATAGGATTAAAGGCAGGTGCACACAACACAGACAAAATTACATAAGGATTGAAATATATAAGAGGTGGAATAGCGAAAAAACACTGAACATAACATTATTCTTCTTCTTCTTCTTATTATTATTATTATTATTAAATTGTAATAATAAAATAAAAACCACAAAACCCAAGAGGTCAACAGTTTCATGATACATCAAGCTTAGGGAGTGGCTAATATACAGCAGGTCAAAAAAGGCCATATTTTGGCTGCAGTGCTTGCTGTTCTCTTATGAAGAAAAGATCAACTAGTGCACTAAATTCAATAGATGGGTTGAAAATATCCAGTATAAAATAAGTGCTACAAATGTTACAACACTTTTGTTCATATGGCAGCAGAACATTAAAATAAAAGTGCTCTTTACACTACTTTTGAATTCATTCTTGGAGCTGATTAATCGCGATTAATCGCGATTAATCAGGGCGATTAATCGCGATTAAATATTTTAATCGTTGCCCAGCCCTAACTGTTACACATTCATCTATGGGTTGTTTATCATTGTAAATCTATAACCTGATTGGTGAATCAGGCTGAGTTTCATCAAGCCTTTATGGTCAACATTTTACTCTCAGCAGCAACACTGAAGCACACAGAGGTTCATGCTGCGTCTTTACGCACGATCCAGCTGCTAATGTCTCCCTCTTTTCAGCTCAATGCACTTCTAGACTGTTACAGTTTATAACATTCTCATCACCTTTCACAGCGACAAGTTTCTCAGTCAGTCGCCGCGCTGACCAGACAAATCTCTATTGCTCTCGTCAGTGCGCTCTGGGCGCACTGACGCCCAGAAAGCACCTGCTCCGAGGGGAAGGAGGGGGGAGAGGAGCAAGCGCGGAGGCACAGAAATACGGTGCATGTAGTTAAAAAATGCAGAATTAATAAAAACGAAACTTATAAACAGACTAAGTGTTTTTTAAACTGCATCTGGTTAGCAGAACTGTTTTTATGATCAGCGTGCAGCCATGACTGGTTCTGAATGAACCGGCCATCTAGCAGCAGCTCCCCCCGCCCCCTCCCCTCCTGTGTACGCGGTACAGGACCTTACCGGCTTACTTTCACCACTGTTAAGACTAAAATTATTCATAACTCTGATCACTCTTCCTGCTGCTCTGTTAACACGAACTGCAGCAGGAATTACTGATGGCCACAAGCTGTGAAAGAAGCCGAAGCAGCTCAGCAGAAGGCGGAGTTTTGTCATCCGCAGCCCAGACGGGCTTTGTGATTTTTATGCGTGAGAAATGCCATGTTTGCGTGTGAAATGTCATGTGTTGCGTGTGAGCGTGTGAAGTTAGTGAAATGCGTGTGTCACACGGTCAATGCGTGAGAGTTGAGAGCTATGGGTATACAGTGAGAGCAGCGGAGCTACAATGAACGGCTAGCTGCTAAGCTTGCAGCTAAGCCAGCTGCTAAGCTAACCAGATACATAAACACTAGAAGTGTGCATGCGCTGCCAGCAAACAGAGACTTGGAAGGAAAGAGTACGGACACTTGCATTACTTGAGAGCGTCAGAATGATCGGCATGTGGGATAACCAATAGATAAGGTGACTCACCCGGAACTTAACAAAAACTGACAAATCTGTGCCCTCCTGACCAAACGGTAGAGATTGGTTATAGATTTTTTCAGGCCTGCAGCTCCCACAGAGAACAATTTTTATAACCTCCTTTTCCGGAATACATAATGTATTTACTACTTACAGGACGGAAGGACCATTTTACCCAGGACATCAAAAAAGGGTTTCTGAACAGGCTTAACAACTACAGATTTAAGGAATGTCAAGAGGTTAAAAAGAACAGGTGATTAAAGCTAGGAATGACAACTCGAGCAATTCTATTAGCTTTTTTTGTATATACATTTTATATTTTGTGACTTAGGGTTCAGTTTCATGCCAGTTTGTATCATCTTGGTATTTTTGTAGAACACTGTGTTACATATTTTGTTCATTTTAATGTTTTATGTTCTGTTTGGTTATCATGCCATAAACTTTGCATTTCTTTGGGTTATGTTCAGCCATTTCCTCTCATTAGATTTCTCTCAGTTGCCTTATGCTTCCTGTGTTCTCACAGTTGCAGTCCATCAGTGATCACTCCCCTGTTTCTCATTCTGGAGTTGATCTTTCTGTTTGTTATTTTTTTTTTGCTTCTCTACCTATGGCAACTTAATTAGGATTGAGTTTGGACTTTGTGGGCTGTTTCTTCTTCTTCTTTGAAAGATTTACTATGCTCAATTATGCCCCTTTCCTCACCCCGTATGTTGGTCTTCGTCATAAAACTTGACAAAAACCTGACACAAGCAGGGCTCATGTTCAACCTCAAGGACATAAACAGCATTATGTACAAACCAACTGGACAGTTTTTGCAGTTTGAGAGTATATCTGTGGTAAATCATATTTAAATATAACAATGCCAGTGATCCAGCAGTTACCTGAATTTAAATCAGATTTATTTGTGCGTGTGTGCAAGCGTTTACTATAAAGACATCCAAAAATTTCAGTGTCACATTCAGCTGTAATTGTCTGCATGACTCATGAAATTATGATTTCTTCACTCAATGCTGTTTCATAGACGCTGTGCTAGCCTAGAATCTAACTTAAGGCTGAAGGTAATCATGTTTTGGGTTTCTCCCTTTTAACCTATTAAATACACCCAAAGTGAAAGAGGGAGAGACAGACAGGGAAAGATTGTGATTTATTCAGCTGAACAACAGGCAGAATGCAAATACTGTGAGGTTAATAATTTCAATGTTTATTTGCTTCTGCCACAACAGTACACAAAGATTTTTATTACTCTTCAAACTTGGTTCAGTAAGCCCTAATCTACAGGCTCTAGGTCCGTCAGATCCCTGTGGATGGTATGTTGTGCTTTTCTAAGTTAGTCTTTGTCTGGATTCCAGTCCCTAATCTCTAGTGAGTGTGCTTATGTACATGTTTGTGTGTCTTTGAGATGAATAATAATGTTTTTTCCCCCTTTTACCCTGCCTAGCATGGCACTTCCAAGCTTTACTGACTGGAGTTCAATTACTGGACTCCCTCTGGCATGCATTTTATCAGCAAAGAAAATGTTCCCTGTGTGTGTGTGTGTGTGTGTGTGTGTGTGTGTGTGTGTGTGTTTGTTTGTATGTGTTCATGTGTGCATATGTTTTCAAAGGCGTGATGTTGCAATGGAAAGGTAGAAATTTGACACTTGATATGTCTAAAAACAACCCTAAATAGTTTGCTATTGACACATGGTTTTGAGAAAGAGACTATTCAATGCACATGAGAAGTCTACCAAAGACCAAAATTAATCATTTCAGAACATTTTCCATTTTTCATGTTATTTATATCCTGTATCATAAAAAAAGAAAAAAAAAAGAAACAGCTGGTCTGTTAGAGGAAAAAAACTAAAAAAAACAACAACAATGACCTGGTTGTTTAATTGGGCATGAAACTGATACTTTGTTAAACTACTTTTATATTCAATTCCAACATTCCATCTTGTTGGGTTCACACCATCGTTGTGTCGGATTAAACGTTAATAAAGTTCAGCTACCCAAGTGAAGACAGCCATTCATAAATGGGGAAACTATAAGATAGCAGTGAAATTACTAAAACTAAACTTTTCTCCTTGTTGGAACAATGGTCAAAACAGAAACCGATCAGTAAAGCTGACATTAACATTGAAGGAGCAGCGGGATTTTCTGATTAGTAATGGCTGATTTAAATGCAACAGCAATCCCTTGTGTTCTCTGTATGCTTGGACTTAGAGAGGGTTGAAAGACAAAAACATTTTCTTACACAGAAACCATCAAGGCCTTGCCAAAATCTCTTAGAATCATGTGGAAAATATGTTGTGTTCTGATGAGATGAAGCTTGAGCTTTGTGGCCACAGTCAGAGAAATATTTGCCACAAAAACAACACAGCATATCATTAAAACATGAAGACAGCTATAGCATGCACTGGGGTTAGTTTTCTGCAGAGGGTACAAAGCTTTTTGTCACTGCGGATAAAATCATGAATAATTCGAAATACCAGTCAGTTTTTGACCCAAAAACTTTAGGAATGCTAGAAAGCTGAGAAAGAGTTTATTTTTCAGTCCCACAGGGCCCAAGCATCCGTTCAAAGTGCAGTGCAATGGTTCTCATCCAGGGATTTAAACTAGGGTCATCAAGAAATTTTTTTATTATTTTTTTAAATTGAGCTAAATCTTGTCTTAGTTCTTTGTAGCTGTTGTATGAAAGACTTAGAAAAATAACATAATGCAATACTAAGTGATAGAGGCAAAAGTAATAAGAATAAGGAACAACAGGAAGACAAAGAAGTTCAAACAAGAAGAGAAAGAAACATTAGATGTTGCTTTCTGATTGGTGACATACGTTTTATAAATTGAATCTCTTATGGTCATAAGTCAAATAACTGTCGTATGAAGCAAGATTTAGGATTATTAAGGATTTACTCTGATTGCCGTTTCTTAAAAAATGTCATTCACAGGATGTCACAGAACTCACTCGAAACTTCATTCCATTAGAATTTAAATAAGCAGCGAGAAACCACAGTATAAATAATAAAAATTTATCTAGCAATACCACAAAACAAACAAGGAACATCTTAAGTCCCACAAAACGTGACAGAATATTTTACAAGCCTTGACAGAGACAGCAAAAACAACCAAGGATGAGCTCAGAAACAGCAGAGAAAATAATGAAGGGTCCTAAATAAAAGGTCAACCAGTAATGCACTGTATGAAGAACTGCTTTTCACCTCTGGTTTAATTAGACCAACATTTAAGGCGGTATACAGAAACGATTAAATTACTTGAACAACTTCTCTCTTACTGGATTCAGAGTGTCGATATTTCTGAACTGTTGCTAAGTTTAGCTTGCTTCTCCTCAGACCACCTCCATGTCATGAGTTGCATGTCAGGAAGGGAGGAGAGGCACCGCTCCTTCCTTCCTGACACGCCGAAGGATGGTAGAGATCCGGTCATTACCCTGACATGTTGAGCAGCATGGCCATGAATTAATGAGACTTGAGTTTAGATGCCAAACTCCATCATGTACTATGTTGGATAATGATTATGTGTTTAAACATTTACGTGAGAGTTGTTAGACTGAAATACGGTAGATGTCTTTAGTACTTAGATGTACTTTGATTTGCCCCCTCTTTGATGTCGCCAAGTGACATACAGAGTGTCAAATTTGACTTTGTTGGGTAGATTTTCCCTAAATAATGACTTACAACAAAAAAGAAAAATATTAATATCAATAATAAAAAATGTAAAAGGTAACAATCACATTTCAAAAGTGACAATTTAAATATACAATGACATTGGTTTGCTGGATTTTACAGGAGCATCTGGCAAGTAAGTCTAATATTTACCTTAATATCATGGTTAGCAGCGCAAGTGGGAATTTTGTGTAAGACTCAGAGAAGTAAATTATGTATTTTTAATGGTTAAGGTTGAACAGCTTTATTTTACAAGAAGCAACAAACAGGAGCAACATCCATTTTGGGGATGAAAAGTTGATTAGAAGACACCAGTTTTCTTTGCTGCAGTAGATATATATATATATATATATATATATATATATATATATATATATATATATATATATATATATATATATATTTTTTTTTTTTAATTATCAGCTTCTCGTCAGCAAAGCTTTGATCCTAGTGCACATGTGCAACTAGTGTGCTGTGTTTGACAATTGTCTGTATTTTATTAGTATTTTTGCTAGCAATGTAACAAACCCAAATGGAATGTTTCCACTACCAACAGCGTTTGTTGGTTCCATTCTTGTGAAATATTAGCAAGGCAAGCAAACTTATAAATCCCAGAACATGTATTCAAGAAAGGATGTCAAAGAAAGACAAATTAACATATTTTATAAAAGAAAGGGTCTGATTCATGTCAACACCATCATATATTTAGCAGCACATGATCTAAGATTGCCTTACATGTGAGGGCTGTTTTTTATAAACATTAACACTATATAGTGCCTCTCTGAGGACATGGTGCCACAGATTGGATAGGGATACAGATAACGACAGTTAGATGGGATTGTAAATCACACTCACACAAACAGGCACCTTGCAATTCGACCTTGACTTCTACAACTACCCTCTACATCTCATGAGTAAGTTGTGTATTACTCTCCTTCTCTTCCCTCTGGTGAAAGCTGATGCTTATCTACTTTACATCAGATAATGGAGAGCACGCAAGAGTATTAAAGAAAGCCAACAAGAGAGACAGAACTGAAAAGAAGTGAATGATAGGTGTAACTAAAAAGAAGGGCTCAGAATTATATGCTATATATTCAAACAACATAAGAGTGAAATATGATGCAATAGTTTTTGTTAATATAAAGAAAAGGTACTGACGTAAATCTAGTCCATGACTTGGTAGGCAATGTTGCATGGCTGAAAATATGGCTACTTTCAGACTGCAGGTCTTAAAGCTCAATTCCAATTTTTTGCTGAAATACAATTATTTATCTATTTATCTATTTTTGCATGGTTGTTCATACTACTATTTAAATGTGACTGCCATCAGACTTCTGTCTGAACGGTTTGCAGCAAAGCAAAGTAGACTTCACACAACAGTGCACTGTTTAAGGAAGTGGTTAGGGAGCTGGGTGTTTGTGTCTTGGAGTGGCTGCAAAGGTCGCCGGTTTGAAACTCTATCACTCTGAGTCCCTGACCAACACCCATGACCACAGATTCCTCCTCGTGCTCCATTGGGTGTGGCAGGACACTGCTCCTTAAGGGATGGTTAACCGCAGAGACCAACTTCACCTCTGAGGGACGATAAAGGGAGATATTTATTTTATTTAGGTTGTAATTGTTACTAGAAGTGTTCAATAAAACCTTGTTAAAAAAAGAAGTAAAAGTGGATATTGGCATGTCTTTGTTATTCTAACTGTTTGAGCAATGGGAGCCAACAATATTAAGACCACATCAGAATGAAGAAAGGTAAGAAAACATGCTATCAGGTCCCACCCTGGCTTTATCTATTTGAATTGAGAGGGGCGTTTATTTTATAATGACCACCCACAAAAAATAAAAATAGTAATTAAAAAAATCATTTGAATCAATGTCTGAATGTCCATCCATCCATTCATCCATCTCCTTCCGCTTATCCGGGGTCAGGTCGCGGGGTTAGCAGCTTCAGTAGGGAGGCCCAGACGTCCCTCTCCCCGGCCACTTGGGTCAGGTCCTCAGGAGGAATCCCAAGGCGTTCCCAGGCCAGCCGGGAGACATAGTCCCTCCAGCGTGTCCTGGGTCTTCCCTCTGGGCCTCCTCCCGGTGGGACTTGCCTGGAACACCTCACCAGGGAGGCGTCCAGGAGGCATCCTGACCAGATTCCCGAGCCACCTCAACTGGCTCCTCTCAATGTGGAGGAGCAGCGGCTCTACTCTGAGTCCTCCCCGGATGACTGAGCTCCTCACCCTATCTCTAAGGGAGAGCCCAGACACACTATGGAGAAAACTCATTTCAGCCGCTTGTATTAGGGATCTCGTTCTTTCGGTCATGACCCAAAGCTCATGACCATAGATGAGGGTAGTAACGTAGATCGACCGGTAAATCGAGAACTTTGCCTTTTGGCTCAGCTCTCTCTTCACCACAACGGACTGGTACAGCGCCCGCTTCACAGCGGACGCAGCACCAATCCGCCTGTTGAACTGTTTGAATGTTTTTGCCCCAATTTACTGGCTGATAAGGAATCTTAAAAGTGTGTAAAGTAGAAGTCCTGAATTATTGATTTATATTGTTATTTATATCATAACTTACCTTATAATTTTCTATTATAATAATATAATAATATAATAATATATATATAATAATATAATATATATATATATATATATATATATATATATATATATATATATATATATATATATATATATAAAAGGTGACTAGATTAATCTTACTAGGATACCAGCTTTCTTAAGAGAGATGTACAGATCACAGTTTTGCAGTGAACTTACAATCTCATTTTTTGCTAAGCTTTGACTCGGCTACACTGATTTTGGCAATTTTTCTTTAAGAATCATTACATAAGATGATACTTCTTTACAAAAGTTTTGCCTGTCATAACATCTAATTTGACTCAAATAATAAACATTTCCCTTCTGTGAGGTGTATTCCCCCAGGGGCTAAAAACAGCAGTTATCAAAATTTGTGGTTTGTCCAAATTGTCCAAAAGACAAAATTTGTACAGTGCTGCTGCTGAAGACATTTGCATGGATCAGTTTCTTGTTTACAATGTAAAACTATGTTTTGTATGATCCGTACAGTTCCATGTATGTTTTGAAACACAATTTATTTTAGTTTAGAATGATACTTCCCTCAGCAGTAATATTTAATGGTATCAACAGAAAATTAACAGGTAAATTAAAGCCCACATTTGCTAACTAAAGATAACAAATTATAATAAAATAAAATAGTTTCTTAAAGGATTCTAACACTTATCCTATCTTTTATCTTGTCTGCTGTTTTACCAAACAAGGTAAAACAGCATAACCCTAACCTACCCCTAACCCTAAAACCAGAAATAGCCCTGTGGTTTAAAAAAAAATTGTAGTAGTATTAATTATCAAGTATTTGTCATAGTATTAGTACTGAGTTTGAAATTTTACTTTCGTGACAACCCTTGTTTCTACACACCAACCTGAGTCACTATTATATAGTGGCTTAAAACCTTCAGCTAAGACAAAACATGATTCTATGCTTTAGTTTTTTGAGTGTCTTCTGTGTTTTTATACATTTTGTAATTGTGCCTTAGAGCTTACATCTTACGATTTAAGAGAAGGTTTGTGTGCTATAAATATAGTCTGTTTTTTACATATCACACATTGTCAAGACCTATTGACAACAATCAAGCAATAATATTGTACTGGAGACACATTTTATTTATACACAGTGGTAATGCAAGGAAAGAAGACATCCCAGACAATTGTTTCCTGAGCATAACCAAGAGGATTTATTAGTTAAACCTACTTTTGACCGATGTGTCAGGATGTGTACGTTTTTTTTTTTTCATGAAGATTCATGAAGAGGACAAAATATATTTTTTAGATATTATTAGTGTCCTTCCCATGTTGTCTCAAGGCACTGTAACCTTCCACTCTATTAATCATTTCTACAGAGATCCCAGAGCCTTGCTTCTTTCCTACTCCAGAAGACAGGATGTATTGTGAAGTAATGTTTAAAAGTCGATGTGTCCTTGAGTAAGTCACAAAAGGTTTGTGTAGTGTATTTTTTGAGACTAGCTGAGGATCTGCTGGACTGTTGCTTTGTTAAAAATAATTTGCAAATCAATTTTGTGTACTCTGCTATCTTAAGAACCTCTTTAAAAATAGGTTTCCATAGTCACTGCTATTTTAAATCAGTGTTTGTCTATGCACTTGGTGACACTCAAAATCACACTAATTATGTAAAATTCCCTACGCTGCACATGATACAGCGATCACATTGACTTGAACTGTTTGCACTGCTGTGTACTTGTCTCTGTGCATATGTATGTGACCAGCTAACTCCTACACTAGCTCTATTAATAAAAGTATTATCCATTGTGACTCATTCCAACGCCAACTCTGGCATACTGACTCATACAGTTCATACACAAGCTGTTTTACTTTTGAATATGACTTATTTTGACCATGTGCCTTTTGGACTGAAGTCACCCTTTGCTTCCCTGAGGAAGAATTAAAGTAAAGTATAAAATCATTGTTTTGGTAAAATAAGTTGCAAGAGTTGTGTTAATTTCTTAAGAGTTTAGCAATTACATGGTCGTATCAGTCTCGGGTCCCTTCTCGAGGTGAAACTAGGTAACTTATTAGACTTCAAAAAGCTCTTGCATACTTTTCTTACAATAAAGGGGAACTAATTTATTAGTGCTTGCAGAGGGCCCTTTGGGCTACAAATGTATTTATCATTCTTAACACAAAATATCATACGGTCATTAAGATTAAAAAGCCCCATTGCAATTTGTCTTTTCCTGTAATCAAGCAAACCTCTTTTAACTAGCTTTTGTGGTTAAAAAACCCCCTGAAAAGACATTTTTTAATACCCCATTTGAGCCTTTTTGAAATATATATTCTCATGTATTCATATTGCGAACACAATGTCGTTATTTTGTTAGTTTTTTGTCACATAGGCGATGTTAGACTGAGACAAGCACATTGAAGAGCTTAAATTCATGCCACTCCAGATGGGTTGCTGCCGTCTGCAGTTATGAAAATAGCATTAATCATTTTTAGGGTAACAAAAAAGGAATAACGGTTGTAAATAGTAATTATATTCATGAATGCTATTTATTTTCTAGCTGTGCTTAAATTCTGTTCCTTAAAAAAAGAAACCAGCTAAAAAAAAAAAAAATCAGAGCACAATAACCTAATAGACGGATGTGTGCAAAAGAGATTCTCAGACATAACTAAATAAAACTGTGTGCTGGTGATTCATGGAGATTAGAGGAGAATAGTAATCCTATTATCATGTTTTATATCCCACCATGTCTTCTATTATACTTGAAAAGAGCGGCTTGATGGTGTTAGCATGTGTGAGTGCTGTAACAAAGAAGACGTGGAAATATTGTGAGGTGTGCAAACATGAATCTTTTTCTAGACAATTTTCCCAACTAATGGTTTGCTGTGTTGACGATAAGTAGAAAATAAATGGTTTGAAAAAAATAGAATACCCTAAAGTCAAGATCTAATGAAAGCTTGTGAAAGAGCTGTTTAAGCAGTGGCAGTAAATATTTCCAGCAAGTGATACATATCAATTAAGAGCATAGTAAGATTACCTAAATGCCTAAATGACAAGTTAAATAACAAATGTGTTTCCATTCCTGTCCATAACTATTCTACAGCCTGCATGAGGATAAGAAGACATAGAAATAAATCATTTTTGATGTTTCTACCAAAGTGTTATCAATTTACCTTAACTGAAGTCTTGGTGGTTTTGTATGAACCTTATAATATCACTGACATGGGTCTTGCATGTTTAAAAAGGTACTGGTTATCGAAAGAAGTGACCACATGCCACAGTTACCCTTGTAAATTTGCTTTATGCATTTTACTGTGCCTTGTATGAATAGTCAACGCTCCAGAAACATCAGCAAACTAATCAAAATAAGACTTAATCCTGTCTTTGTCTTTTACTTTGCTGTTTGTGAAGTTTTACCTGCTTAACACTGAAGCCATCAAGCTGGGATCTTTACCTTCTATACATTTTCAGTTTCCTCTACCTCTCTCAAATTAAACAAGAGTTACAGTTCATAACCCATAATGCTCTCTTTATCATCTTTCGTGTTTATGCCACGTTGAATTGCAATGTATCTAATTCTAACTTCTGCGATAGTTTATACATTTTCAGCTCTACTTTAAATAGGGCCAGGTGGTACACTGGTTGTCCAAGAAAATAGTTTTTTTCTCCCTCCCTTTGGGATTAATACAGCATTTTTGAATCGATTTGCATTTTTCATGCCTCCCAATCAGCTAGTTATTAGTAGGCTACTAAATTGGGGGATTAGTTAGCCCACACCATTAAACCTCTAAGTAGGGAGTCACAGAACAGAAATTGTCATGCAATGTAAAGTTAAGATGAGGTAATGGAAAATATGTGATGTAGTCAAGTGTAATGTAGTTATATGTTTGTATTTTAGTACAGACATCATGAGGGTAATTTTTAACTGATCCATCAGAGTAAAACACACAAATATTTCCAACTCACATTAAATATAACCTGTCTAGCATAACATGTGGGACAAAGAAAATGTCCACACTTTTGAGCAATAATTTTAACGCTCCTAATTTGCATTCGATTTGGGTTTTGTGATTGTTTGCATATGTGGCCCAGGGGTTAATGGTTTTATGACTATAGATAAAAGTATAGGACCCAAATGTCCATTAGAGTCAATGGAAAATCAATAGTATTCATATGATGGACCTAAATGTAGGCTCTAAAAGCATCCAAATGTCCCTTCCTCTCACTGTTAAGGTTCATCCTTTTGCCTCTCTAACCTTCAGCTGCCCTCCTCTTTCGTATCCCACTTTGCCTCTATTCTCTAAGTGTGGCTACATGTTGTTTGTCACAGTTACTTCTAAGTGAAATGTTAAGATATTTTTTTGTAATTCTTTATATTTTGTTAATGGCTCTCTTCCTGTTCCTAATTGAATGGGCTTAATCTAATCCCACAGCCCTTCTTTCCCCCATCATCAACGTGTTTATTTCTGTTCACTGCTGAGTGTCCACCAGCTAAACTTTATCAATAGTCCTTTAAAATATATGGAAGGGCCAAAAGCATCAATGGCAGCTAAATTGCCTCATTTTGCAAACTCACTCCCTGACTCTCCCTCGCTCACACACACACACACACACACACACACACACACACACACACACACACACACACACACACACACACACACACACACACACAGGGAAACATGCACAAAACAATTACCCCTGAAGGTAGAGGTGGTGATGGCCTAATACTTGACACTTGCAGCTAAGTGTTGACCTATTGCCCTCAAGCCATAGCTGCTTCTTAATGACTTTACCTTCCTTCAGTTTCTATCCTTCCCTCCTGTTCTTCCTATCAATCACTTTTCACTATGTCATCAGCTGTCTACTCGCATCACTTCCTGCCCTCGTTCTTTTTTCTGTCTTTGTTTCAACCACACAGCAGTGTCTAGCAGTATATATTTCTTCCTAAACCAATACAGAACCATAGTAATTATGAAATACCTTACAATTTATTCTAGAAAATGTGCAGTCCTTTGCAAAAGTATTTACATTCCTCTGTTTTTTTTTTGTACAAATTTCGTACAACTAACCCTAACCCTTTCACACATTTTAGTCCATTCTATGAGTTTTATGTGCTAAATGTGTATAATTGTGAAGTTTAGTATAATCACTATGCAGGTCTCTCCAACACACTGCACATCTTGAATGCTCTAGAATTTTTGCAAAATAACTAAAGCTAAATCAAACTGGATGGACAGTAAATATAATTGTCCAGTTCAATGATTCTCCCACCTGAGCAGTGAAATTCTGCAGCTCTGCCAAAGCACCATGAGCTTTTTGGATGCTTCAGTAACTGCTACTCCAGCATAGTCTGGTGAAAGCAAAATTATTCTTTTTGGGTCTCAGGCCTAAAGGCAGTTTGTCGGACAGTTTTGCATTATACTAAAAGGACTTATTTTCATACTGTGGTTTCAGGCTTATATTTCAGATTCCAGGGACCAGCAGATCTGAAGCAGGTCGTTTAAACTAAACATTTTAAAACTTGTTTCAGTTTATATGAAAATACAGTAGTTTGAGTATGTCAAGAAAAATTCACTCTGCTTTCTTCAGCGTGATAAACTTGATAATTTTGTCTCATATTTTACTACAGAATTGAATGTTACATACATGCCATTTTTAGTTTTTAGCTTTATAAAAAATTTTAAGCTGTTTCATTTTGATGCTTCACCACAGAAGCATGCATTAAAAGACCAACACAACCTTGAGATTTACATGTGATCATTATGAGGTCAGAGCACCACACATTGAAATAAATTTAAGAATAACTTCAATATGAACAAACCTGACTTAACAAATAAAAATGTACTAGAGGAACTGAAGAGAGACCAACATGTTTCTTTTTGCGAGACAGAAAAAAAAAATCAGAATCAGCTGTTCACCTGTGTAGCTTATCTGACACGCTACATCCTTTATTCTATTTTCCTCCCCAAGTCCCTCTTTGTCTCTTTTCCCTTTTCCTGGTCTATTCATAAATTCACATTGAAAGGCTTTAGTCTATTGTGTCAACTATATCATTCATGTGAGAGTATTAGTGAAACTTCTCAATATTCGTAATAACCACTATAGACAAGTATCCGGAACTAAATTAAATCATTTATTAAGATTGATTCTCCCTCTTTGCCTGACATGTCTGAACCCTGCCATTTTTACATTTATTATAGATTGAGACAGTTGTATAGAGAATACCTGATGGGTACCACAACCTATCTTTGCAGCAGACTGCAAACATGTATCTGCTGAGTAAATATTAGATTGTTTGGCCAGGCATGCTTGGGTTGTCATGATATCTGAATTATTTGAGATGTTGAAAATATTTTTTATTTATTTATTGTAAATTGGTAAATAGGAAACTACTGCATTTGTCTTTCTTTATGTGAATGTTAGAAGAACACATATTTGTCAAACTGTTTACCATAGTGTTAAAGCAAAATAATTTGGAAATTATCTCAGCAAGAGCTCTCATGCCAAATAATTCCTAGATTTATATTGCTGCAGAAATTGAATTCAATGTCTTACTTGAAGTGTGCCTGAATGTGTGCATATTTTTATTTCCAGCCTTTCCAGGCAACTCTCTAAATGCAGAACAACAGTATGGATAAACTGTGCTCTGCAAACTATTTCTTCCTGCCTACATACAGTAAAGACAGTGCAGAAACTGGGTCAGGGCTACAGGGGCTGAACTGATGGAATTTCAAGGCGCTAACTCTGCTTTTCTTCAAGTCACTTGCCTTGATTAGCATGGATGTTAAATGAGCACTAATGGTAAAGCAGGTGAAAACTGTTAAATAACAAAATAAGACAAAATAACCTTTGGGCTTAAGGGGTAAAGCACCGTAACAAGTCAAAGAAAAAAGGTTTTATTTGCATATTGCAATTTCAACAAGCAGGGTGAGATATGCAAAGACCTTTGGGGTGTGAAGACAACCAGAGTTCTTTGGAGAAAGCAATGGGATTGAGGAATGGAAGTACTGTGTTTTTAAAAAAAACAGCTTTTTTCCAAACAGCGCTTCCCCTTGAGACCACTCACCAAAGTGTATATCATTAGTGACTGTCGGTGTAACTGTTCATTGGCCTAAAATAAATTCCCAATCACACCAGTTTTTAAGATCCAACTAGGGGAAAGGAGGTTGAGATTGGTTTCTATTAGGGAATAAGTAGCTAAGGTTTTTGTTGGTTGACACAGCTCTTTATTATTAAAAAATTATACCTACTGCTGTCTCTGCATCCTTAGTTCCCTGTAGTCAAATAATCATTGAGTCCTGCTTGCCAAATTATTTTCTCTTCCAAGCTGTGGATTAGTTCATCAGGTTAAAAAAAGTATTGAACCATATGTTATAAGGTGTCTCCAATATTTGCGGTGACTGCAAAAATAAACATAGGGACATAATATTCATACCAGATATCAGGCTAGGGTTACCAACTCCTTGAAAAATAAATAAGGGAGACTTTTTGGCCAAATGTTCTGCCACCCTACTGACTTGATGAATCTTTTTTTGCATTCTCTTATTTGTATGAAATGATTTTACAAACATTTGACTCAAACCTTAATTTAATTAGACACATGTTTTTGTTTCTAAATATGGGTCTGTTGCTTTTTTTCAAGAGACAGTTGGCAACCTTAGCAACAACTCAAATAAACAACAAGTAAATTTGTCCAAAATAGATAGAGTTATGAATATAAACCTGTAATCAGAACCAGAATATGCACTGAACAACTGAAAAGAGTGTGAGCAAAAATCATAGAAAGCCAGAAACATCAACTAAAACCTGTGCGTATTTAGAAAACATTTCTGCTGCTGTTGCAAAACTGTTTATTGTAGTTTAATAAAGTGATGGCCTATAAAAGCCTTTCTCATCACAAAAGTATTGTGGCATGATTAGTTTAAGCAAATAGACCTTCACAAAAAAGTACTACTGTTTCAGAACATATTAATGACAATAGTTACAGCTGCATTTCTAAACCTCAGAATATTCCAGTGAGTTCCATTTAATACATTTCTGTAAGTGTGTCCAGGACCTTTTACCCACAACTTCATTTCTGAACTAACTTGCTTTGATGTCTTTGTATGTGTGAATTACTTGTGCTGATGCTGACTTTTGGTGTGAACTTTATATCAGTGGCCCAATTGTAAATGTTTAAACTTGTTTCACCCGGACACTATCCCTCCTCCACATGCTAACACTGCAGTCCATTGAGGTCAATTATGGTATCAGTTGAGGTGGGTGTATTTATAAGAGCTAAAATCATTATAGTGCATGAAAATAACTATTAACTGCAAAATATTAATTTCAATGACTTTGATTCAGGGTGTGGAGCTGAAATACTGGTTACAAAAATATTTACTGTTTTATTGATGCTGCAGAGTTTAGTTTACCAAATAAATTACCAGAGTCGGCCATACTGAACACACAACGCCTGTTTATGATCCCTCTTAACTCACTTGAATATAATAGAGGAAAGACTGATATAAGGCATCCAAGGTAGCCACTTTCTGTGTGTGAGGAGAGAAAATGGCTTTAGCTGTTTGGTGCAGTTGTTTGCGTGTGTTGAAGATTATGTCTTTGATAATGAATGTGTGGTTGTGGGACTGTAAAATTAAAAGGGGAAGTTATGACTCTGCAAGAACGTATCTTTGCATGTGTCCAGATAAGCATGAAAAGCAAGCAACACAATCGGGATCTTATTAAATTTGTTGCTCCGTCCCATTTTTAAACATGGAAAAGGCAGAGAAATCAAACAAAAGCACAACGCTGAAAGTCAAATGAGTATTACAAGTATTTCAAACATCTGTACAAATAATTGTAAAAAAGTATGGTAAACATATGACCCAACTCCACTTTAATCTGATACCCATAAATACAATTCAATGCAAACGCCTGAATTCAATTCAGTTGAACTCAATTCCTTTCAAAATGCTTTACAGGAAAGTAAAGGAACAGGTATAAGAATCACATCAAACATAAAATACATCAAACGAACAACAGTAAAAATGTGCAGTAAAAAGAAAGAAAAGTTTATTTTAATTTAAAACAAACGAGATAACACCTGATAGAACTTAACTGGTAAACCCTTGCCGTTTATGGCAATGCTGCTGTAAACAGGATTGTTTTCAGTCCAAATTTAAAAGTTTGTTAAAAATGATGTCAGAGTCCGTGATGACGCCAATGTTTTATGCATCTGTTTTCTTTAGCCTCACTGAGTCCAGGTGATTGGGGATTGGGATCATATTAATGGCTAAGATAGACAGAGTTGAAAGGCATATGCTTATTTTTGCATGTATGCTCTGTCTTCTCACACCCCAGTCGGTCGTGCCAGAAAGGTGTTTACACTAAGCCTGGTTCTGCGGGAGGTTTCTTCATGTTAAAGAGGAGTTTCCCTTCCATTGTTGCTACATGCTCATCCAGGAGTGTATGCTGTGAGTCCATGGCCCTATGCAATCTGCTGGGTTTCCTTGGTTAGAACTTTTCCTTAACTAATCTTTCTCCACAATTTGGTAGAATTAGGTGTCTTGATGTGTTGTGAATTGGTGCTATATACAAAAATTTAACTCAATTGAAGCATATATATTGTAAGAGATCTTGCAGTACTCAATTTGAACCTAGAAGGATCATATAAATTAAATATATAGTTAAGGTAAAGTGGGATGACAATGAAGCCTTCAGAACTACACAAGTTACAAACCAAGATAGTTGATGATAAAGTTAGGGGAACGTTTAAAGCAGGGTCGAACAGAGTGCTGTTCTATCTATCATCATCAGCCCACATAACCTAAAAGGTGGACAATTTGACGATCAATGAGGGAAGCAGCCAAGAGGCCCATGGGAAGGCCAAAAGAAGCTACAGAGATTCAAAGCTCAGAGGGGAACAAATTTAAACCGTTCTGCCTGCATACAAAAAGCTATACTGGCAATAAAAAAATAAATGTTGTTAAAGGCTACAAAAGACTTGAGGCAAGGGGAGAAGTTTGCCTTTCAGCAGAATAATGAGCCTAAACATATATATAGTTAGGATCACTCACTCGAAGTCCAGATTCATGTTCACAGATGCTCTCTTTCTAATCTGATTTAAACTAAGTCATCATTAGAAAGGGTATGAAGAAAAAAGGTTTTTCAGATCTACAAAGCCGACCGCCTTGCAACAGTAGCTGAAGCAAAGGGTGGTTCTACAAAGTATGGACTCAGGAACATTGACTACATAAGCATGGAATGCTTTTTAAACTTTTGATAACCATGAATTATGTCCTTACATTTAAAAATTAGAAAATTGCAAGCTGTGTAAATGCCATTGTAGAGCACTACTATATTGTATATCAGCAGACACATAACAAAAACATTTTTTGGTACACATTTTATAATAGTTAATATTAATTTATAATCAATTTTATAAGTAAACGTAATGCAATGCAACATTTGTGAGGTTTTCAAGATCCTGTCTATTTTTTCTGTGAACTAGGGCATGTGACATTCTATTTAGTTAACAAAGGTGATGCCAAAACCAGCATAGTGCAAAATAACACAAATAAAATTCAACTGGTATTGGGGGAAAATACAGTATTTTTTGAAGAAAATCTCAACATAAACCATAGTTCAAAAGACAGATGTGGACTGATCCAAGTCTAAAAAAATAAAGAATATGATTTAGAGATCTTGTAAAAATGTATGGCATAGAGGAGCATTTAATAGGTACAGTACTTTATAATGACCAATAACTTACTTTTCATTTAAACAGAAAGTTTAAGGCTATTTTTTAATGAAGCCTTTTAAAGAAAATGAACTAAAATGACCTTATCCGAAGACCAACACAGTCACTTTACCATGACATTATTAATTTTTAGCTAGAGTAAACTCAACAGGAAGAAAAGAACGGTGCCTATTTTTGTTCTGAAGCATTGAAACATTCTTGGTGAATGAGATAAGGGAGGAAAAGATCAAGGCAAGCTCTTTGATGTTCAATCAGTTTGAATGAAATTGTTGAGTACTTTATGGCAATGAAGTGAACAAAAAAGTTATTCCAATCCAGGTTCTTATGTAATCCTGTCACATTTTGCACACAGGAAGGGAGTTTGTTGCATAACTTGCAATACAAAAAAAATGTCATGTTGTTTATAATTATCCCAGTGAGTTTGGCTTTTCCATTAGACAACATGTGGGAATGCTAACCAATAACCAAAGAATAAAAATCAATAGAGCTTATAAAGCAATAAAGCACTCAAGGGTATTGTCTGTGCCAATAATGTGAGGACACCTTCTTTCGGGTCATGGCTGAACTCTTATTAAAGCGAGGTTTAGTTTATTGCAGTTATGTTGCCTGACAGAAACTGCCGACTTACGTTAAAATCTTTGAGTGGTTGGTTATTAATAAGTGGATCAATGCTAATCAAGTTTCTTAATTAATTTACAGCATTTTCAATGTTTAGGTAAGACCGAACCTCTATCTTACTGATGCTATTTTTAGGTTTGCAAAAAAGCCTGCAATGCATCTCAAAGTTTTAGTGTTTTTGGTTGTCTAGATGATCTAGTCAAAAGCTGAAGGTGATGTGTACCTTTTCAAAGTAGACACAAAGATGTATTATAAAAACTAACGACAGTAACATTTAAACTTGGTTGTTTATTATCAGAATCAAATGAGTAATCATAGTTAAATATCCTTAATACCTATACCTAAAATATCAAACCTTTTTAAAGTCTATTACAATGACACCTAAAAGACTATAGAAGATTTTCCCCCAAATAAAGAAAGGAATACGTACCATTACAGCTGTTGCCATCGCAGAAAAAAACCTTTTCTCAGATTGCCCTTTTTTATTTTATAGATGTTCTGGTTATAACCTTGGAACATTACAATATGTTCTCCCATGTGAAGAATAAAATACATAATAAATCACACACAGACGCACACGAACGCACACACACACACACACACACACACACACACACACACACACACACACACACACACACACACACACACACACACACACCTTACTAAACCTAACCATTACCATTACAAACCTATCCCTAACTTAGACCTAACTACAACAGGCATATTTTATCTGCAAAACCACTCCACTCAGTAGTTTAGTGAACACTTTTGCTTTCAGAAGAATTTCAGACAATTTGAATCAACAAACCAGAACTGTTATATTCCTGATTCTGATTAAGGTACAGGTTGCTCAAGCAGAGACCTCCCCAACATCTGCCCATTTACAATACCATGATGTAATGCACGTTCTGCTTTAGACAGCCTCACCTGCAGCAATTTGTTTAAAATTTGAGCTTGGGCCAAACTCATTTACACAAATTAGAGAATAGAATTTGTTTTTAGTTCTGTTTTTTTTTTTTAGCAACTCTGCTTCTTAGAATGAAATTACAAATATGATTACATCAATTATAGCTTTAACTTGTTAATTTGTCATGTTGTAGTATTTTGAATTCTTATTTACTCTTTTCTTCCCTTTGTGATGGCACATAAAGTACTGGTCTTCTTGCAATGGAAACCTGCAAATGGGATACTTAACAGAACAGAAAAAGCTTTTTTTTTTTTTTTTTTTCTTCAAATGACCACTTTCAGAAAACAGGTAATTCACAGAACATAAAGCAAACAAGAAAGCATACAAACACAATAATGAGCATCCATGGTAATGTGACAAGGTTACATTTCTCCACTTAACAAAAGTGGATTTAAGGACACCAATTAACCCCATAAAGCATCCAAATAAATGACTGGCTGCCAGTAGACCTCCACAGCTCTCTTGGAAAAAAAAAAAAAAAAACATGTTTCATATGTCTCCCACATAATTTTTTCCGTGCAAATTCAAGGACAGGACTTATGGGCATTTACCTGAGAAAATAGTTTTGACTCATGGAGATGATTATTTTTGGGTTTTGTGTGTGGGGTCATGTTCCCTTGTATATTGCTTGATTTTGAGTAGTCTCCGTGTGAGAGACTGATTCACTCACACGCACGGACACACACACACTTTTTTATATGAACTTGCCCAGGGTGTTCCAACAGTAGCAGATGGTCTTTTTACTACGCTATTTCTCTATGATTCAGCACTTCATCAGTATGTATCATTTTTTTTAAACTTGTTTTTTATTTTTTGTTTTTTTACAATATCTCTCTAAATCCCTGTCTGTATTTATTTATTTTCTTGCTTCTTTCTCTGTTTTCCATGTAATTTTTGCTTTTGGGATCCTGTGTCAGTCTGTCTCCTGTGGGAGGTTGCTTGACTTGACAAGGCCACAAGCTGTGCCATGTCATGGCACCTTGATCCCATGCCAGTGTGTGTGTTTTTGTCAACATGTGTGCCCTCCAGACCTTGCAAATATCCCAAATGTGTGCTTGACTGTATACGTGTGTGTGTTTCAAGTGTGTGCTTGCATGAATACTATACATGTGTCTAAATGAGTGTGTGTGTGTGTCTGTCTGTGTGTCTGTGTGTGTGTCTGTCTGTCTGTCTGTCTATCTATCTATCTTCTCATAATTGATATTTTAACAATTGTTTTAAATATCAAACCAACAGAGAATACTGGACAAACAGGTATTAAACATTGAAACCGATGCCCATACCCCTCTAAAGACAAACTGCTTCTTCTATGCTTCCCCAGTCTGTCTCGTCACACTTCTCTAAAATAAAACACAGGGACTGAAACCAACCGACATGGCTCGAAGCTAAAGAAAAAAAAACTCTCTAAGGCTTGCTCTTTTTTCCCCACCACCACTTTATTCCCCATCTGCCTCCTACACTTCTGCTTTTTCATCTCCCCTTCCTTAAAACACTCCTCCCTCAGTCTGTCTACCCACCTTTCTGTTTTTTTCCCTACATCTCTGCATCCCTCTTTCCTTCCCACTTGGCATCTTTTCTCTTTTCCCTCCACATTCACCCTTCTGATCCTTCTCTCTCTGAATCATTAATGCCTGCCCTGTCATGATCTGTGTGGATGTGAGGGGAGTTTAGAATGATTATATCTTCTTACTATATTCACTTGATCTCCCACTTGCTGCGGTATAGAGGCAGCCCACTCCCCACTTCTGATAAATTTTAGCATCAGATACTTTTTTTAAAAGCCTAGGGTTAACTTGAAAATGGCACAAACATGTTAGTAGGTGGTGCCATTGCATACAGTTTTGCTGTTGCTCTCTTATCTTTGAATCTTCGTTGTTAGTATTATATCATGATTTCTTTCCCACAGAGTAAACGCCCCCCACCCCACCCCTACCACCAATCATACAATTTCTTCTTGCCTTTTCTGTGCACTGTTTTTGCAAAAGCGTAAGGTATTTGGTGATATATACTGTGGATTAGACTCAATAACCCTGTATTCCAATGCCATCTGCGTTCGCTCCCTTAACAGTGAACACAGTCACACAGGAAAAGTTATTTTTTGTTATGATAGCAAAATTAACACCGCTTTACCTATGAAGCATAATTAGATGCATTTAATAGATTAAATGAAGCTTAGTATTGTTGTAACAAGATTCATAATAGAACCTTCATTATGGATCAAACACTTCTTACAATAATATATATGTTAATAAACTATATTCTTGATTACATGTAAAATATAAAAAAAATGTTTAGGTGTTTATTATATTATATTTAATATATCTTTGTTTAATGTTTTGACAAAATTTAAGATAAACACCTATATTAGCCTATTTGGAGATTATACTACACAATTATAGCCTAATTTAAAACTCCTTTATTCTGTAAATGATAACTGTCAACTCACCATAAAATTAAATGTTTAGCAAAGAAGGTTTAGGATTTATTTCTGGGTTCTTGTTCGTCAGAAAAGGGCAAAAAAGATCTGCATTTTACTTACTAAACCCTCTGCTATAAAGGCGATGAGTGTGTACAAAATTAAAGATCTCCTATTTGTCAACAGTTATGACAAGAGTAAAAGTTTTTTTCACTTTTGTTTTACTAATATAAGTTGAGGACAGCTGGTGAGGGAAAAGTGGCAGATCAAGGCAATTCTGCATCCAAATGTGCCCCAAAGAAATGCAGAATGCAAGATAGTGAGGTCAAGGGTCAGCAAGGTGAACAAAAAAAAAAAACAGCCTCAGTCACCGGTTCCAGCTTCTTCTGATGACTTTTATTTGTTTCTCATGACTCTGAAACATTTAAACAGGAAATACTGGGCCAGCCCCGCCCATACTACTGCCCAACTGCAGATCTACAAGGGACAAACAATGCTGAGTAAAAAGGAAAACAAATACCATGAATATACTCTGAAACCAAATAAACAACTTCAACCAATAATCCAGAAGTAGTAGCTTTAACCTAAACATATAAATAGATGGAAACTGCAACATAATGCTAACACAACCAAACAAGGATAGTAAGTTAAGCAAAGTTGCAAACTAATGTTTAAATTTAAGCATTATGACCAGCTACAGAAAGTAAATTAATCAGAAATAAGAATAAGGGACAAGTGGTGAACACAAACTGAACCACTTTGTCACACAGAATTCAAATTTTTTTGTTATTATAACAAACACAGGCAACATGCATTTATTTTATTTCACAATTTCCCTAATTATGCTTGTTTACTGTTATTTTGACACTGAAAACTACCACAGAGGTATTTCAGAACAATTTACATTCTATTCATGAATATAGCAACATAGTGCTTGAATAGATGTTACTAGAATTAAACATTATGGATTATACCTTCAAATCAACAATTGTCCATGCCTTGAATTAAGAAAGCAAGTGTATGGAACTTGGAGTACAAACCCTTTGTGTCTGAATATTTTACCTCAGTATCCTCAGTAGACCAGACCATAGACATTGAAGACCGCCATCTTATTAATTTCATGCAACAATAATTTTAAAGTCCCCATTCGTTAATGCTAAAATTGTTTGTTTTTTAATGAACTGCTGTACACTTGAATAAATGTATGGGCCATACTGGAAAGTACACAACAAACAGCCAGGTTACGCTGCAGAATTATTTTTTTTAAAAAAGCATCTACAATAAAATAAACTCTAATCTGTTTGGGTAGGTGGCATTGGAAAACAGAGGGAGGAAAGTAAATCTGGACAAGAGTGAGACTTAAAAAGGCAGCAACAGAGAAGTCATAATGAGATGATTTGAGGTAAGACAAGGTGAGGCAAGTTTATTATGTAGCATATTTCAGAAACAAAACAACTCTAAGTGCTTTACATGATGGAAACATAATAAAAAGAGAACACAGAAAAGCTGGACTACAGACTAAAATGTATGATGTTTTTGTTAGTAGTTTAAATAGAACAGTCAAAGGCATGTCTAAACAAATGGGGTTTTAACTTTGATTTAAACAAAGTTTGAATGTTTGCTTCTGATTTTGGAGCTGTGGAGTAGACTTTAACCAGAAGACCTTAGTGGTCTGCAAAGTTGATCGAAGCACAGCAAATCTTTATCATATTTTGGTGCCATTGAGTGATTTATAATCAGACATATTTTAAAGCCTATTCTCTGAGATACAGGAAGGAAGTGTAAGGACTCCAGAAAAGTTCAGCTCCTTCCAGAGCTGAACTTTTCTGATTCAATTTTGAGGCAAACCTGTGAAGTCACTGTTGCAGTAATCACTTTGGGTAAAGATAAAAACATTAATCCTTTAATGTTGGAAGTGTAATCAGGTAATAGAAGGCCACATTTTTAATTGTCTTTAGGTGCTTCTGAAGGTCTTAGACTGAGTCCATCACTAAACTCAGATTTTGGGTCTGATAAGTGGTTATAGCTGTAATAACTGAAGCTTTATGCTGGCTTGTGAGCATTCCTCCTTTGGTCCAAAAATAACTGATCTATATTTTTAAATGTATTTAACTGATGAAATGATGGCACTTTCAAGCATTGGTTTATTCTTTGCATCTACGCTTAATAGTTAAAGAAACAATAAGTAACAACCTATTGGTTAAAATCGGAACAACACATTTACCCAATGGTAACCGTACCTATAGGTTTGAAAGGAGAAAAAACGTGACTAAGAGATTCTTATTGGTAAGCACTGATTGTTTATAGAGAATGTTACTTCCATCCCGGGAGACAAATGAGAATGATTTATGCTGATTTCACAGTAATCATCTTACTTATAGCTCCTTTAAATGAGTTCATAGTCACCTGATGACATTGTGATGTACTCAGCTAACCAATCAAGTACTGTACTAGAAAGACAGACCCAGTTCTCCAGTTATATACCTTGGTCAACCGTGTTGAATACTATCCTGAGGTCCAGTAACACTAGCACTTTGTTTTTTCAATAGTTATTCAACATTTTTGTGGGTGTCATTGAACACCTTGACATGGGCAGTCTCAGTCCTCCAGTGAGAACAGAAAACTGACTGGACGATTTCAAAATGGCTGGTCATTGTTAAGAACGTATTAAAGAAATAATCTTAGATCAATGGTGTATTCGTCTTATTGTAATTTTTAATTGCGTTCTTGTAATACCCAGATAGGAAGTCAGGCAGGAAGGTCATGAGGTGTTTAAAAGAGGGCAAGACAAGACAAGGAAATATAAAAAGAGAATTTGATCGAGAAACAGGCAAGGCAGGCAAGGGACACTGGACATCTACTCGCACAAGGATTTCACTAATCTGGCAACAGTAGATTGTGAAAGCCCAGTATGTAAAGGCTGGCAGTATTGCTGTGAGGCAGAGGAGCACAGATGCAGCTAATGATTATTGATCCAGACCAGAACATGACAGAACACACACGCCGTCTCAGCCGTTGTGTACTTGGGCAAGACACTTCACCCGCTTTGCCTGCTGGGGGTGGCACCAAATGTATGGCAATCTCGCTTCTATCAGTCTGCCCCAGAGCAGCTGTGGCTACAATGGGGTTTACCACCTCAGTGTGTGAATGTGTGATTCAATGATGAATGTAGTGTAAAGTGCTTTAGGGTCCTAAGGGCTTGATGAAGTGCTATTAAAGTGCAGGCCATTTACCAGATCACATAGGATGAAGCTGCAATACCCTTGCTGAGCCTTAAAGCGTCAATAGATATACTGCACTTTACATAGTAAACCATGGTTTTACTCCCTGTCGTTGAAATGCACACAACTGATGGCCACAGTAAGGTACAAAGTTACAGAAAATTATGTTCTGGGAGGAAAAATTTCCAACTTACATAGTTAAAAACATCTGTATACATTTGACACATTTAAAACCTTTAGAGACAAACAGCAACATCATAGAACAACATACACAGCTTACTTTCTGTTGTAAAATGATGTTGCTTTATAGCAATGACTCACTTCCGCTAACAGTTTTAAATATCAATTAAAACTTCCCCTCATCATGAATATAATCTGAATACAGCTTCTGGCAAGTCAACAATATAAAAAGCTAGGATGAAAATCAAGTCAAAGGAGAAAAGATATGTACAAGGGCAAACACTGAAAGCAAATAGTTAAAGTGGAATAATGTTGTAGACAAAAGAGAAGTGATGAAAAAAATGAAAAAGGAACAAGAGAAAATAATATACAAGAAAATGCAATAAAATTAAATGGACACATCTGTAATCAAGCTGACAAAACAGACAACACAAGTTGACAGTAGAAATTGATTCAGAGCTCATGTTGATCACCTTGTCCTCTTTGTTTTTGGCTGAAACTATATTTGAACACTGTGAACGTCTCTAATGGCAAGTGTATATTTTCTTAGAGCTTCAGATGGGGCTATATTAAAGCCTTTTTTCCCTCCTCTTAAAAGTTGTACGCAATGATTTTATAATCTTGTCAGTGTCTTTTGTTCACACGTCAGTTCAATGTCAGCTTAATGTGTTACTTTTTAAAACAGCCGGGGGGATAACAGCTTTACTGCTAATAGCTGCATTTTAAGGTGTCAGCCATGAGGCAGCATGAGTGTGTTTATGCATGTGTGTTCTGGATAGGTGTTCGCCTGCCTGACTTCCTGTCTGTCTCCCCAATTAAACTGCTTTTTTTTTTTTTTTTTTTTTTTTTTGGCTCAAGTCTCGAGAACCTTTTTGTTGTCAAATCCATTTTCCAATGATTCCTCACATATTTCTTACTGTATGGGTCATACAATAAAAAATATGTAATATATGTATGTACAATGTGTGTGTGTGTGTGTGTGTGTGTATGCGAGATATTCACACTGCCTAACAATGGTTGCTAAACCTTTTTTTAATTGTGTAGAGTAATGACAATAATGTCTAGTCTTTTTTTCAGTTTTTTAGCTTATATCTTTATTTCTAAGAGAATCTGTCTTGTCCACACATCAGAATCACTGACCAACCCAACAATAAAACCAAGCAAACTATGCACCTAACTAGTTGGCTATGCTTTATTAACAACATTTCCAGCTTCCCACCAATCAAGAAAGTTAGAAAAACACAACAAGGGTTCTTTCAGAGATTCAGGACTTCACACTTGACTCACACTGTGGAGACTCAAAATCTAGTCTAGGACTCAACAACCATTATCCTATTTATTCTGGAGTAAAAGTGAGTCAATCAATGCAGTAACATTTTCTCCCTGTAACAATTTAGCTAAACAATGTTAGAAGGTGCTTTATGTTGTCTTTACAAGATAAAGTCAGCATATGATTTAGAAGATTTGAAGGGACAGTTTAACAGTGAAAATAATATATTTAAATCAGGTTCCAAACTTGGTGCAGTCTTTTTCACTGCAACATCTATGAACCGATTTTTAAACAATTTAATTTGAATGAAGCAGCTGGATGGTTGGATTGTAGGTCCTGGGTGATTAAGTCATAAATAATAATAAACTGCTTGGTCAGACATAAATTTATTATTATTTTAAAGTAGCTCACATATGTTCTTTAAATCCAGATTGGTTCCAAGATTATTTAGATTGTATGTCCTCTAAAGTTTAAAACAGTCAGAAAGTACTTTTCTTAAAACTCTTTCTTAATGCAAGGTTGTACATTCTGATTATAGGGTGAGTTTCTACTATTACTTTATGCCAATGCATAAAGAAACACTTGAACTAATTCAAAATGATTAAAAAGATAGGACACTCAAGCTCAGGCTTTTTTTTTTATCATTAAAGTTATTTTGTTATCTATTGTAATGTTATCAATGTATTACCCATGTATTAATACATTCATTCCTTCATCACAATGTTATTGTTTTAAGAATAACATAAATTTAAATTTTCTTGAGAAAATAGTTGAGAATACATTGTGAGACGATAACATAATAGTGGGCGGTTTCTGTAAATATTTGGTAGATAATGCAGGGACGCCTCAGTTCCTACCATTTCCTACCTTTAAGCTATTAAGATACAAGCTTGATAATATTAAACATACTTTTCATTAAGGCAACATTTCTGTGTTTAAAATTATTATTTTTCTGGTCTCATGTAATATTCTGCTTGTGTTTTAATTTGCTGCAAGCAAAATAAAAATCATAATTAACAAAAATAAATGCTTGATAAAATCAGTCTGTGTGTAATTAATCTATATAATGTGTTTCACTAAGTGAATTGAGTTACTGAAATAAATGAACTTGTCAATATAATTCTGATTTAATGAATATGACTGTAAGGTATTTTAATGCAAACTATGCTAACTGTGCTGCCTATGTGAATAATACTAACCACTCAACTAAAGACACAAAAGACCTCTAAAACATTAACTCTAATAGTTTTGCCGTTGTTTTGAAAGCATCACCCACAACCCTGCATGGGTAAGCATATATAAACACTGGGTGAATGGAGGAATATGACAAGTTTTATTTGGACATAGATGTTTATATTTTTAGTGGGGACATTTTTAAGAAATTCACAACAGTTGTTTTCCAATGTACTGAAAAAGATTAAAACAATTATGATGATGCAGCCTTATTAATTTTATTTCTATTCATACCCTCTGGCGTCCCTGCGTTTTGGGCCAGTGGGGCCTGGCCCCACCAGATGTCACTGTGGAGGTCTATGTTCGCAATAAACTGCGGGACATGATCATTGTTTATGGAGCAATATTGTAAAAAAAGACTGAATCCCTTAGCAATAACATTTTGTTAGAAGCATTTATTTCTATTTATCTAAGTCTGCCAGAAAACTGACAGGCTCAGTAGGCTAAATACTCCTGAGGCGTCTTGATAGTGGGGCTGGTAGACCAACATTTGTTGAAATAATGTGCATCTGAAATCCCAGTGACAGCTTTGATCTTCCAATCAAATTACATGAATTGCACACGTTACGTTCTGCCAGCTAGCGTGCGACTATCTAGGCAAGGCTAATTTATTTGTATAGCACATTTCTGTACAAGGACAATGCAATGCTTTATAAGAATAAAACTTTGGAAAATAAAATCAGAATAAAAGCAAGTAAAAAAACAGTTAATTAAACATAGGAAAATGTCAACTAAAAGCGAAATGTTAATCTAGTGTTAGTTGGCCTTGCTGGCTCATTTAAGGATTGATGTGAATCTTTTCTGTTCAATAAATGAACAATATGATCATATATAAGTGAGCCTTTACTTATAATTTTATGTATAAAAATTTAATTATACTTGGTTAATATAAAATGGATTTTCAAGTGTATTGGTTTATGCTAATTTATCTGTTTAATTTACCATTGATCAAAGTCAGGTTGTATGCATTACAAAAAATGTTGCTGCTCATAATTGTTGAGTTTTTGTGCCCCACTTAACTTATCATGCCAGAGACACCACTCTTCATACCATATATATCAATTCACTACTACAGGTAAACTAGATGGGATGCATCAGCTGTGATGATGCTGATTTCAGCCATTAGAGACTTCACTTACATTTGCTGGGAAAGACTTGAGACTTGACTGGGAAACAATGACTTGTGAAAATGTTTTGATTTGCCCCACCGTGTTCTTTGTACTTGATCTCTGCAGATGTAGCTTTTCTCTTTTAGTTCAAGAATGAACTGTTAAATGTTAAATTCAATCATGTGTTATTTAGCTGCTGTTTTAAAAGGGTGGCTCAAGAAGTAGCTTTACTCCTTAATTCAAAGACTGTGGAGCGATATCTTCTTCCCAAATTGTGTAATGATTCACAAGCAGTGCTGCAGTGCACAGCACCACTTCTTTGATCATGACTCTAACACTGACTTGAGTAAACAATAATTACTTAAAGGGGGCTTTTTTAAAGTGGCATTACCGTGGAATTGTGTTGATTTTATTGCTTTAACTTTATAGCTTTAGTAAAAATAAAGAATAAAAAATATAAACTGTTAAAAAATGTATTTATTTTTTACTATGACTAAGGTCAGATGGGAGTTTTAACCTTCTGTAGTGTTTAGTGCCAAAAACTAATACATAATAAAGAAATAAACTTTTGCACCATTTGTTAGTATAAAGCTATGAACAATATGTAAGGTTAAACTTCTGAAATGCACTTCTTCCTCGTTTTATTTATTTCTGCTTGAAATCTGAATCACCACTTTTTTGTTCTTTTTTCTATCTACATTTTATTCCTACTTGCCTTTATTCTGTTTTTTTTCTGCTATATTTTAATCATGTAAAGCACTTTGCATTGTCTTTGTACTGAATTGTGCTATATAAATAAATTTGCCATTTGCCTTGCCTTGAAATGTCAGTGTTTATTGGAACTAACAAACTGAACAACTGCTGTGATTTCTACTCATTTGTTATATTTGTCCACTCATCTTTTTTTCTACTAAGGCTAATATATGATTTCACTTCCACACCCAAGAAATTAAGTAATTTCCCTCTGGGATTATTAAAGTATGTCTGATTCTGATTCTGATACACGTTTCACTTTACCAGTTCTTGCCTTTTTTCGACTTGACATTTTCAACATTTCATGTTACTTTAAAGCTCTCTGATAATCAATTTTGTAATGCATTCATGTGACAGTTTTACACATGCCAGGCCTGAACTTTTGATTAAGGATAAATAGGGCATTGCCAGTTTAAGTCATTGATACTGCTATGAATCATCAAGAAAAGTAACCATTGATGTTAAGTTGGCAAGCAGGTGTGAAGCATGCAGTGGCATGAGCTTCACTTCATGATAACTAATAGTGCTGTTGTTGTAGGTTGTGGCCTGGAAAAGTGGCTGCCTTTAAAGTGTTGCAGCGAATCCAAGGATCTTGTCTGCTCTGTTGCACAATCATTTTATGAAAAGACTGATTGGAAAGAGCCGGTGTCTGAAACTAAAAGGAAAAATACAAAACTCTATCTCGTAGTTGACCTTGAATTTGTAAGTTAGTATTTTTTTTAACTTAAATGATAAACAATGGGGAATTTAAATGGGATATGAACAGAATTTAGTTTGACCACCCTTAAGAGGTACTCAACTCTAGAGATTTTACATTTTATTTTTATAAAAATGTTTTCAATCTCAGACATACACAATGCTATATCATAATTAATTGCCCCTTTCAAGTCATAATTTCATGATAATCATATTAGCGATAATTAACGGATCATTTTACTATTCATTCCATACAATTCAATCTGGTGAGCTTGCAGGATTTATTACCCATCCATCCATTCATCCATCCATCCATCCATCCATCCATCCATCCATCCATCCATCCATCCATCCATCCATCCATCCATCCAGCCATCGTCTACACCTGCTTACCCGTGCAGGGTCACAAGGGGGCTGGTGCCTATCTCCAGCAGTGGACTTATTATTATCAGAATACACAGGTAAATACAGCTAAGATTTTATTTTCTCTTGTGGGTTTTAGTCTATTTTCTTCCATTGTACAGCAGAATGAAGCATTTTTAGAAAGCACCTGCAGCTGTATGCACAAGGATAGCTGCGCCAGTGTTTGTTTCTTGTCCTTATATTTTACACAGGATCAGGATCATAGCTCAACACAAATATGAACCACCCTGAAATCCAAAAATGGCTCTAAAGCTTTGTAGATTTCTTTTGCTGCATCAAAATGATGTGGGTTTAAAATGTTTTAATTGTTTATTTGTAGTCTATATTACAATCTAAATCATTTTGAGGAAACACAAATAAATTATCAACTGAACTGAAAATTAGAGCTCCGAGAAAAGCTTATATAAAAACAATTTAGGACTATGCCTTGGAGTTCAATTAGGTAATATTATTCACTACTTATTTTGATTGTAATCTGAGTTACATGTGTTGTCATTTCCTATACTGTTATTGTTGTATAGTCAGTAAAGAAATCCATTTAGATAAGCATCCTGTTTTATTTCGTCATATTTCAGGGAAACTGATTTGCACATTTTTCTCTGGAGGATTAATGAACCTAACACATATTCATCAAAAATCCCACTCTTTTAATGTACCCACTCATACACCATGCGGTGGCACACACACACACACACACACACACACACACACACACACACACACACACACACACACACACACACACACACACACACACACACACACACAGCTCCAGTTCATTAAACCTGTCACATCAGACCTGTCAGACAAAGAAAGAGAGAAGTGAAGGGAAAAGGTGGAATGTAATCAAAGAAGGAAATAGAGGAAAATATGACAAACTGTCCTTCACATGTATTTGTGATTAAAGAGATCTGAGAGCCAAAGGAGGGTGGCACAGGCACATACTCCATCACAGCTCTGTGAGATGCGTGAGCAATTTAGGTATACAGCAACCCTTTGAGTATAAACTTATAAATAATAAAGTAGTGAAAAGGAAAGAAATAGTAAATAGTTGTGACAAGCAAATGCATCATTTGAATTGCAATCAGCTCGATCTATCACAGCTCAGTTGTTTATTTTAAATACAAAGCTTAAAAAATAAATAGAGTCGTGAAGCTCTTTTTTTATGGGAAACCAAAATATGCATCAGTTTATACAAAAATATAACAGTTTTGTATTGGAAACGTTTAAATTTGTCAAAGAAATAGAATTTATTTTTGTTTTCTTTGGGGTCTTCCCTCCATATTCACGATCTGTTATTAAATCTATATTAGCTAGAATAATTAGATAATTAGTTGTAGTAACAAATAATGTGTTTTTATTTTTATGTGGGTGAACAAGAAAACTAACTAAAATGCAATGGTTAAAAAAAAGCTAAACTATGTGGTTAAAAACAAATTAAAATAGATAAGACGTCCATATATGATGAAAAATGAAAATTTATAAATTGGCATTCACTTTAACTGTATTTCCTTTTATATTTAGTACTAGCAGTTTAGTTTTTTATATCCTGCTACTCTAATACACTCACCATGTTATGTGTTGTGGTAGCAGTGGGTACACAAGTTATGCTGGATTTTCAAGGTTGAACACATATTTCCTTTTTAAATCCCACAAAACTTTTTTTAAACACTAGTATATAATGAGTTGCATATTTTAAGCTTTTAGTGTTGGGTTTGAAAATGTTCACCACATGGGCAAACCCTTACATTGAAAGTACAACTTAACTTTAATAAATATAATAAAATTTAAAACTGTGAAGAAACTAAACAAAACATTTTAATGAAATTAAAGATGTTGCCTCATGTTTACAGAAAAGGGATAAGTAAATCAATGTAAAATAAAATAGATCTCCCACATCTGCCTTATCGAAAGACAGGAATATAATGGCTTAGATTTTTGGAACAAAGGTTAAATCTTAAACCAGATTTTTGTGTGTGTGTGTGTGTGTGTGTGTGTGTGTGTGTGTGTGTGTGTGTGTGTGTGTGTAGGTGTGTAGGTGTGCGTGCTTGTGTTTTCTCAGCAGTAAAGTAAAGACATTTGGTCACTCTTGATCCATTACCACTTCCTCTATTTTACCTAGTTTAATTATAGTTTCAAATCTAATTCATTTATAAAACAAATTCAAACAGAAAATTCGCCAGAGTGCTGCACGTACTAAAATAAATAAAAAATAATAAAAGCTAGACAGTCAACAGACATATAAAACACTCATATAATAGAACAAAGGCATGTCAGACATGCGCTTATACTGAAATGCAGGATTGTGCCCAAGTCAGCTTTTTTGTAAAAGGTCCCAGATATTGTGGTCCTATTAACAGTGAAATCAAAACAAAGGGGGGAAAAAAGCAGTCAACACTTACATGATATCAATTTTTTACTTTTTTTGCTCTCACTCTGAGGTTATTCACTTCCACAATTTAAAACATTGAATGCAGTACCACAAGGTACATTCTTTATCAGGTTTTATCATGTTTCCCTGCATGTCTTCTGACTATTTTAGTGTTAACTTCCTACCTTCTCTTAACGTGGATGTGTCTGAAATAATGAATTGGGTCTTGAGGGCATATTCTTTTTTTGCACTTTGGGGCTTGCCGTCTATCTTTGATTTAGGAGATTCCGTAATGGCCTCTTCTTGTATCCTAGAACCAACCAGAGTTTCCAACAGCGCCTGGCACATGACATGGCTGGGTATGCAGCTGAAAAGCCTTTATGGCCTTAACGCATTGCCATTAATGCTGTAACACAGTGCTAATGTGCTTCCGTGCTTATGTTGCTGCACAAATACACTTACACACACGCTTTTACAAACTCAAGCTGTGTTTCTCTGGAAACTAATGGGTTGTGTTCCTAGAAAGACACAACTACTTAAGAGCTGGTTAGGGGCTGATCGCAGATGGTTTGTGTGTGCGTGTGTGTTAGGACCATTTGTGTATGTGTGCTTGTATATTGGTACTTGAAAAAGATAAGAAGCCAAACCTATTTGAATTCTGTTGTTTTTTGGAGCGGAAAAATAGAGTTGATCCGCATTTCTGACTCGATCCGTATTTCTGACGGACAACAGAGAAGGGTTCCGTCTCATGCTGCCGCACCAAAGAGCCTGTGGCAAATGCCCTATTGAATAGAATGGCTTTGTTAGTGAAGTTACGGAGAACGCATGTGTGAATGAGGGGTAGGCCCCAGAAAGCTCCCCAGGTGTCATACAGTGGAGCAGTGTCTTTAACCCACCCCTAAGGGATGGGTTGAAAGTAGAGGAAACATTTTGTTGGTTTGTACAAAGTTGCAATTAAGATGATTATTATCATTATTGTATTTATGTACAGACTCATAGATGAGATGACCAAGATCCAAAGTCTATTTTGACAACCATCCAGAAAATAGTTCTTTTACTAAAGAGTGGGTGTCTTTGAGTCAATATAAAAAGGATTGGTTACTGATGCTAATAATAGTAATGAAAACAATTATTATCAATTTAGTTCTTTTTATCATTATACATTCTTTAAACCACTATGTTATTCTTAGTTTAAAGCTACTGCTGGCGACTCCATGGCTTTGTTGGGGAGTAAAACTTTGACCTAATGGTCCGGAAAGTTGTTACATCCATCAACAGAAATAATTGTAAAAACAATGTAATGTAATGAACCTTTTGTGGACAGTTAATGTGTATATTTAATAGATTGATAAAAGTTGCTCCAAACTCTTAAAAAGGGGAGAACAGATGATGGTGAGCTTTTTGAACAGTTTTCTACAACTTTTATTAGTGATCAGTGATGTTAGTTTCGCCAACTGTGAGAGCAGTCTGTGTATTTTCTAGATTTTAAATGTTCCCTTATTTTACATATTTCATGGCAGATGGAGTTCACAAGTTCAGAACATTAAAATAAAGCAAATTATTGCAATGCAGTTAGCTTTCATGTCACTGCTTAAGTTTGTTGCACTTCCTCTATAAAGCTGATAATCACTGTGCAGCGCTCAGACCTCAGTTGACATTAATATAACAACTTAACTTCCACCACTCTAAATAGTTGCACAAAACAAATAACACACAGTTGGCTTTTATTTTCACTTTTCCTATTAAAAACATGTTAAACTGTGAGAGCAATACACTGCAGAGAGTGTTTTTTGAAACTGGAACATTTTAAAACTAATTGTCATTTTGAAAACATATGCTTATAAACAAATACAAGATTACTATATATTTGATTGATCAAGCATACAGCAATGTAATTTGCTGTAACCATAAACTAAAAAAAAGCCACAGGACCACATAATATGGATGAATATCAGTTTAAAATCTGATGTATTATTATTATTATTATTAGTATTAGTATTATTATTATTATTATTATTATTATTATTATTATTATTATTATTATTATTATTATGTTTATGTAGTAATTAGAGTTTGTGCTTACAAGAGAGAATGTAATACACCGTGCAATAATTGTAGAAATCCTTTAACCATGTATTTGAGTTCTGCAACATTCAATCAGCAGAAATGTTAAGAGTACTCTTGGAGCATGTGTTACAAGAGTATATATATGCTTAAATATGTACGTAGTCACATATACACCCAAAGGTGTGATGTTGGGGCTAAAATATGTAACCAGATTCTACTGGGAGCACTACAAATCGTCTCCATGAATCTTGAAAGTTTAAATGGTGAAGTGGGAGCAGGAACTGGGACCAGCTGTAAAGCTGCTAACCTCTCTCTGCATCGATGGCTGCTAAGCTCTCGTCATAACTGGTTGCTAAAAGAGCAGAGACAGGATGATAGCAGCGAAGCGTGAAGAAAATCTGCCCAGACAGAGAGCAGGAGCAGCACCCTTTGTTATCATTGCTGCTTCTACAGACTGTATGACTCTGGATTAGCCCATCTCCGAGTAATGTAAAGTACCTTATATCCTTGTAGGCAAGTAATTTGAATCTCACAGCTGCCATCTGTTGCAGTCTATAAAAGCAAACGGTTACAGATTTAACATACGAACAGCTATTTTGGCATACACATTTGATTGACTGTTCTATTGCATCAGTGCTTTAACTGCTTCATATCTGAATTTACATTAAACCTTTCATCTCTTTAATGCTTCCTACCAGAGGTAAGACTTGTTTGTTCAGTTAGATCCTTATTGTTTTCCATGTCCACAAAAGGGTTTTTTCAGCTTCTTCCCAAGGACTACAGACATGCAAGTCAGGTGAGTTAGAGGCAACGAATTGCTCATAGGTGTGAGTTGGAGTGTGAAGGATTTTCTTCTCCGTGTTAGATGCGACAGCCGTCAGGAACCCTGTCCTGGGAGTATTTGTGTCTTTCATCTAGTGTACGCTCGGATAAATTCCATATCCTTATGACCTTGAGTAAGAAATAGCAGGAAAGCAGAGTTTAATTCATGGCATATATTTTGTTCTACTTTTGTTTGTTTTTTAAACATTAGGTGTGTTTTTGTTGTTGCCAACATCATTGCTCATGTGATTAAAGTCCAAACCAAAGGTTAGAACTTCATAGATCGCAAGGACAATCTGCACCCGGAAATAAAGACACAGAACAGCTGCTATTAAACAGATTTCAACGATAAAGACCAACTGTCACACATATAAGAGGCAATAACCACATCTTGATAATTGTGTCTGCCTTGAGGATAAGGCCTGAAGCAATAACACTCGCTTGCTCTAAATATGTGGCCCTTTTAGAGACATAATTACCACTACGCCTACTTTTTCTGTGATGGCCGGGAGAAAAATGTGACGGACTTACAGAAAAGTCAAGTCTCATTCGCAAGTTATCAAATACTGCCACTCTGTTAGAGCTCCCTGTCAACACATGTGCGCCCACAAGCTTTTCTGGCTGTCACTGTATGAGGTTTACACTGTGAAATGGTGCTTTTAAAACGTTTTATGAAAAGAAACATTTTCCTTTTTTGTTGTAGAAAACAAATTTAAAACAGATTGTAGAGTTTAAAAAAAATTTCTTTCTTGCGTGTATCATGTTTTGCATGTAATTTACAGTCATACTTTGTTGGAGATCAAATTATGCTTAGGCCAGCTAATTGTATTACTCTTTAAGACAACCTGCTTCTATGATTTAATATAATTAATGAATCATATTTAATATAAATGCAAAGTATATGTGGGTATTTTAAATTGTAAAATTTAAAATTTTGTTCCATTTTTTATTTAATTATAAAGAAGATGTTCAAGGAAATTGGCTCTATTGTTGGATATGTTGAACCTGATTCATAGTTCAAGCTCCTGAAGACCAAGTAATGTTTATAACATCAAGAGATGAAAAAATATGAAAGCTTTATTTGTGTACACCTCTGACTAGAGATAAGGACTTTAGGCTGAGCCTCTAATGTATATATAGTGGACGACTTTTCTGGAAATGTATATAAGAAATGCCCAAGTCACTTTCTAAAAAACTATGCACGCGCAAGACCTTCCCACCTACTTTCCCACTCCTCAGGGAGATCACATGAAAGAAGCTCCCAAATACTAACCTGACAACAGCCAGCTGCATGTATCGCTCTGCCTAGCTCCACTCACATACATCTGGGACACGGCTCATTGAAAGTGATTTCCCCAACCAAATTTTTGGTCTGGCCAATCAGGACGCAGGGCGGGTGTTTCATGGATGTGACGTAGTGGAGAAGCCACCGTGAGATTCCAACAACAATGGCGGCTCGCATCGAGGAAGCAAGCGTTAGCATTGATGCTGCTATTTCTTCCGTGTTGTCCAATCTATCTGATATTGTTTCATTAAAAGAACATCAGAGAATGGCTCTGAAGGCTTTTGTTGGTGGAAACCATGTTTTCGCCCTTCTCCCGACCGGATTTGGCAAGTTTTGTTTTCCGGGGCGCGTCCGCGGTTAGCGGTTAGCGCGAACCATATTGGGAGGCCTTTAGTCCTCGACGCGGTCGGCCCGGGATCGACTCCGACCCGCGGCGCTTTGCCGCCTGTCTTCCCCCCTCTTCCTGTCAGCTCACTGTCAATAAAACGCTTGCCACTACAGTGTTTCCCGCAGGAATTTGCTTATGCGAGGCGGACCGACTCGCGGAGCGGGGGGGGGGGGGGGGGGGGGGTTGATGACTTTTTCTCCGCGGAGGTGGGGGGTGGACGACACGTTTTCCGCGGACCGGCTCGCGGAGCGGAGGGGGGGGGGGTGTACGACACGTTTTCCGCGGCCGCCTCGCCAAGATAGCGCTGTGGGAAACCCTGCACTAGAGCCGCAAACACATAAAAAAAAACGTCGGTCTCATCAGCGTCACGGGTTAGCTTCGGTGTGAGTGGTTGAAATAGCACGTCGATAAAGATGACAGACAAGTGGCTTATCCAATCATATGCAAGGAGTTTTGATAAGGCCCAGCCTTCAGTAAAGGCAGTTCCTATGGCCGTGTCCCAGATGTATGTGAGTGGAGCTAGGCGGAGCGAGACATGCAGCTGGCTGTTGTCAGGTTACCCAAAAACACCTTGGTCTTATTTCTTTCTTCTGAGGCGCTCCTCTTCTTTTCATAAACTTGTACAACAGTTTACTTCTTGCGACTCTCAGACAATTTTAAAGTATACAGTGAGAGCAGTGGAGTTACAACAACAACTGAAACCAAAGCTCACTGGATGCATAAACACTAGAAGTGCGCATGCCCAGCAAGACGACACTAGCAAGGAATTTGCACACGCATTGACATTAGGTGAGCATGTCACAATGATTGGCTTGTGGGACAACCAATAGATAAGATGATTCCCCCTAGAACTCGAAGCTCAAAGATGGTCGTCAGCTATACTTCTTGTCTCAGACTCCATGCCACTCTGAGTCCCTGAGCAAGACCCTTAACCCCAGATTGCTCCCCGAGTACCGTACAGTGACAGCCCACTGCTGGATTAAATGCAGATAACAAATTTCATTGGAATGTATGTTGCTATGGCAATAAAGATAACGATTATTATTATTATTATGTAGTCGGTAATTACCTGGAGTCCAGGTTATTTACAGTGGCCCTGACATTGATTTTTATATGATAGGTTGCATTTGATTTATTACAGAGATTCATGAACCTTAGGCTAACATTAGTTTATACCAATCTGTCCATGTTAGCATCGTAACAATGAAGCGACAACTTCTGAATAATTGAACTCTGTTTTGAACTGCATAAGGTGATGTTATATTTGTGGCCTTGTAAGAAGCCTCTGGGGACAGAAACAGCGCCTTAGACCTTGTTTGAGCGTGCTGCCGTTTTAAATGGAGTATTTCAGCTGGTTGTGCACATCCCTGTTTTGTTACTTTTCATCCTCAGCATGAGAGATGCTTGCAAAACACAAAGAGCAGAGGAACATTAAAAGTATCACTTTGGAAAACTGTAACTAAAAGTCATCTATGAGAAATGTACTTCTTTTAGTATCTTCTTCAGCTACCAGTTTTAGAAAGAGGCACATTATCTGTGTAGCAATTTCTACAATTTAATATGAGAACTGCAATATGCACTTGTTTGGCAGCAAAAAAACATAACTTATGTTGATGAGAGAACTGGCTTGTGAAAGGATTTATTTGAAATAACTATAACTTTACTCTATCAACATCAAACTTTCCTCTTTACAAAAGCACCTCTGACCTATGAAAATAAAAGCACCTCCTGTCACGTAATTCAGAAATGTTAAATTCTCACATTCACGTATTCAATTGCACCTCAGTCTTTATTTTGTTATTTATACCTAGGAACTTATTTGCTCGTCTCAAAATTTGATGTTAAGCTATTTCCACTAATATGCTTTGAAATACAATATATAATCCTGTTTTTAGTAAAGAAAACTATATATTATTATTTAAAATGATTGAAAACAGTCCATAACAGTCTTCCCATGTAAGATGAGACCTTGTGAAAATAAAGGATTGATTAAAGCTTATGGATTCACATGTAAAATATTACGTTATTTAAATTTATGACTTACTGAACATATAGGCAGACTAGATGACATGGACCTGATGAGAGTCATTAGAGACATGACTTGGACATGGAACAAAGACTTAAAAGTATGTTCTGGCTCTAAGGTGTTTAAGAATTCTACTTGAATATATTTGTTGTCACACATGTACGTTAACTTTCAAAATTATCATCGTAGAGCAACTTCTTTTTAGGCTGCTGTTAATAATGAAGCATATCAGTGAGATTAAATTCCTGACTGTCCTTGTTATCTTCCAATACAAAACGTGGCAGGAAATGATAATTAACCTCCCCCCTGTCCTCCTTATTGAATTTATAGTGGATGGTGTTATGGAAATTGTAGTCATATAAGTGTTCACGGAGGGAGGGACAGAATGGTTGATGGGATATGAATGAAGGAAGAACATCTGGTGAGAGAATACACCTACTGAGACCCTGAAAGGTTTATAGGGCTACACTGACTACCATATGCAGACATACACACACACACACAGACACACAGACACACACACACACACACACACACAAACACACACACACACACACACACACACACACACACACAGGCATTATCAAATTTTAATTAAAAAAACAAGAACGTAATGGACATAGTTCATGCAAATATCAGCCTACTGGTAAAAAAAAGCTACAATGACATACACTTCATTATACATCTGGAAAATAAGATGTGTGTGCAAATTTGCATGTCTATGGATGTTTGTAACAAGGTGAAGATGCTCATACTGCTATTCTGACTTAGATGGGATATTATTCAATGAGAAATACCTGTAATTTGTCTGCATTAAAATATAAAGATGCAGAGAAGAATGAAAAGAAACAGTCAGTAGATTAGTGTAATTAAAAGGAATTTGTACTGGTAGTTAATCAATACTGAAAAAGTAAAAGCAAGATTAACAAAAAGTCTTTGTGTTTTGCTTACATCATGTACTCCTGTGCATCTACAAAGCATTTCCTCTCCTATGTCAGCAGGAACAAGCTTGTTATTTGAATTTGTCAGTTGTTGTTTCAGACGTGCTGAACTGCCATCTCTTACTCAGTGGACTTTGTCATTAGTGGTGTGGTGCAGTGCTCAGCTTCACATTTGAAGAGCTCTTGATAGCCCATAGACAGTTGCTGTCACCAAGGCCCAATTTGTATTTTACTGTGATATTGTTTTTGTCATATTTGCTTCTGAGTTTAAAATAATCTTCACAAATCCACAAACTAAAAGTTATCCTCTTGTTAGTTACCATAACTATACTTACAAGCCAATATACCTGCAGTAAGCTGTTCCAAACACACACACACACACACACACACACACATACATACATACATACATACATACATACATACATACATATATATATATATATATAGATAGATATATATATATAGTATATATACATATATATATATATATATATATATATATATATATATATATATATATATATATATATATATATATATATATATATGAGAAGCAGCATTTAATTCCTAAGTTTGTTCCAGATAATTCCACTTATCTGGAACAAACTTCTGGAAAACTGGAAAAGTGTGGAAAGCCTGAGTTGCTTCAAGTCAAGATTAAAAACACATTTGTTTAGGATTGCCTTGGACCATTCTAGTTAAACTGTTTTACAGAAACATCATTAGTTCAACTTTGTAGTCCAACTGTTTTTAATGTTTGCTTTTAGTTTCTATTTTTCCATGTTCTATTTTGTGTCTACATTTTATTCCTATAATTTTTTTTTAGTTTAAATTTTTTTAGTTTATTTTTTTCCTGGATTTTAATCATGTAAAGCACTTTGCATTGTCTCTGTACTGAAATGTGCTATAGAAATAAATTTGCAGAGAGAGAGAGAGAGAGAGAGAGAGAGAGAGAGAGAGAGAGAGAGAGAGAGAGAGAGAGAGAGAGAGAGAGAGAGAGAGATAGAGAGAGAGAGAGAGAGAGAGAGAGAGAGAGAGAGAGAGAGAGAGAGAGAGAGAGAGAGAGAGAAGTTTAGAATTAACTCAAAACACCAAAACTATCCAGCAAATATTTCAACTTTTGATATCTGTTAAGTGCATATATCCCCCACTAACTTAGTAAACCCTTTCGCATGACTTTTCAGGCACAACAAACATGATCCAGTCAGCGGAAAATCACAGATTCTAGCCGAGTAATAACGCAGCCGCAGCGGCCGTAACACTGCAGTCTTCCCGGCCAGGCTCACCTGTCAGCGGGTCTCTGCTGCTCCTGGCAAGTCCGAGCAGAATTAAAATTGACTCATAATCCTGATGAACTGACTGCATATATGAAGTTTGGAGCTGTACTTACTCGCCTTAAAATCACCTTAAAACAACTTTTTGTGATAAATTAAGATTATAAAATTGATAGATTTGTACACTCCCCATCTCCTTACTCCACTTTTTCTCTCTCTCTCTCTCTCTCTCTCTCTCTCTCTCTCTATATATATATATATATATATATATATATATATATATATATATATATATATATGTTATAAACATAAAGTAGTTTAGGCCTGGCTAATGAAACTTCAGTTAAAGGCAGGTAATTCATGCTCTTACATTTAACATAAATCAGTATTAAATTAGCTACCATATTATCTAAACAGAATAAATTATGATTGGAAAACTTCTTGCTGTATTTACTCGATTTTCTTTGTCTGACACTGCAATTAATTTAATCCCATTTAGGTGACAATGAGCACTAAAGCAAAAACAGAGGAAATCTGAAAGACACCCACTCTACCTATTTTAAACCAGTGATTCTAAACCTAGGGGTGGTATGTACCTATTATATTTTATATATACTGCACTAACTGTATTGGACAATTTTTTTTTATTTATTTCAAAACCAATATTGCTAGCACACATATTGAAAATTCACATTGAACAGGCAGATGCAGCATTTTGAATTAAGCATTGTGGATAAACAGGGGTAAAAAGTAATACAATTATGTCATGCATGTTTTTTCCCTTCTTTTTCTAGAACAGGATTGTGACTTGATTTGAGAGGAACCTAACACTTACACACCAGAAATGTCTTTCCTGCATAAAATTACAAAAAGGAGCAAAGGGGGAAACAATGGGGAAGATAACAATCACCAAAGGAAAAAGGTGTTATATATTGATGAAAATGAATATTCAATTTGCAGAGTGTTCTTTTTGTTATTTGTGACACATTTTCATTCCTTTTTCAGTTTCTCTTTTGTAAAATGCTTTTTGCTTGAACCACTAAGTCGGTGCCTGTCTGACTTCATTGGTTCTGTCCCTGTTTCACCTTTCCTGCCTGATCTTTTGTTTCTAGTGGTCTGTGCTTGATTTTTGCCACATACAAAAAAAAGGATGCAGCACACCTTGACAATAATCTGCTGACAGAAACTGTACAATCACAACTTTCTAACAATGCCCTGTAGTAAGCCCTTCGAGAGGTCTAGCAGATCCTTTTTGGTTCAAAATACACCTGTGTTTTCAGTTCACAGAACAAACTTGGGCTTTAGTACCATTCATCCTTTCTTATCCATCCCACTGGTGCACTTTTGGTCCCTTGTCAGATTAGTTTCACTCTGTTTGTCCAATTTCATTTCAGGTGTACAGTGATTTCACTGCACTCTGCTCACAGCAAGTGACGCAAACGTGTAAAACCATCCACTCCATGATTATTAGCTGAATTTATAGCAAATAATCATTTCCTAATAACCTTCAGCAGGGTGGGGGTAGGGATTTGTCAAAATGAGATGTGGTTTATTTGTTCATACAGGGAGAGAACTTTGGCTTTAAAATGTCTCCAGAATAATAAACTTGATAACCAGTGTTATGTTTGTAATATGACTATATATAAATATTACCCAGCTATGTAAATACTGTATGTTTGTTGTTTCTTTGCGGAAAGGTGTCATTGTCTTTAATGAAATTTAAATAAGTTTAGCTTTAGTTTAACTATAGAACAGTATTTTACAACAAATAAATGTATTGTGTGTTCCAAAGAGCCAAAGGAAATTTATTTCCTTACCAGTTTTAACTTTACCTAATTAGTTTGCTAATCTTTGCAAACTAACACCCAAAAACAGGCAACATGGATGCAATAAAACCGTTACAGTTTGGCCTGGTAAGCCTTAGCTACATATCGATAAGACATATTTAAATAACATTCAGGGAGAAAAGGACAGAGAATAAATATGATTTACTTCAGTTTGTTCAAATACAGCTAAGAAGTACTTAATTTTTTCCTGTGGATGAATTATCAGTCAATCGAGTTGAGAGATCAACACATCTGGCCTTTTTTCTGATCTTTGTAGGATTGTAGCCTCTGCAGAACTTGCCTGTCGTTCAGCAGGTCACAACTGAGGGGTGCAACAAACAAGCCTGAACATTACTCTCCACAAAGCTTAGATGTTCTCCAGTAAAAAGTGGTGAAAATGTGGCCGAAATCCAACATTCTTTTAGGAATCTGTGGTTGGTTTCTGTTTGGTAGTGAGGGACTGACGAAGACTTCCCCTCATGTTTTTAAATGTCAAATTATTATCTACTATTCTGCAAAGCTTGAAACATATAAACACTGTAAATAAGGGTGAGTCAGCAAAGAAAAGTTCAATTTAGTTCTCAGTGAGTGGGGCTAAGGTGATGACATCAACAGACCGCCATCATTCGACCAAGATGGCTGCGCGAGTACATCGCAAGGCTCACGGTCTCTCCAGATCTTGCTGCTATTGCACTTCTGTTTAGACCTAAACTGCATTTCGTTGCCTTGTACCTGTACCTGTGTAATGAAAATAAAGTTGAATCTAACCATCTAATCTAATCTAATCTAATCTGGTGAGTAGTCATCCACAATGAAGCACACCAAATTTGGTGTGGATTTAGTGATGTATCTGGTAGATGCAGCTGTTTGAGTATTCAAGTGGGCGCCCTTGATTGAAATTATAAAATAATCAAATGGCGCTGTTTGTGGGTTGACAAAGCTTATCAACATGAAGTTTGGAGTAAATCAGATAATGCATGTTTGATTTAGAGCCACACGTATGCAAACGGTGAGCCATGGAAATTTACCGCTCTACCATGCCCACACTGTCCAATGAACTGTTGGGAGTGGGATTCAAAATTAACATTTTCTGTTGGATCGAATTTGCTTGCTTGAAGCTTGGTTGTCAGACTGTAAAATGAGGACATCCACCAGGAAAACTGTTAACTTCCTGTTTGAAGTGGGCGGGCCTAAATCAAAGCTACTAAGGAATTTTCGAGTGGCGCTCCACCTACAGGGCCTTTTTAAAATAGCACTGTCGTAAACACTCCCTCTACTCAACATGCCCTCCACATGCCACAGCTCCAGCGCACTGTCACTCAAAGCAGATTGACGGAGAGAAAGAGAGAGATGTGTCTATGCAGACCAATAGACATGGCAACTCACTGTCAGCCCAGCATCTTGGGTGAGTCCATTTTAGCTCTTGTTCATTTAGGAGAGGAAGGGAGCAAAGAGGGGAGAGAGAGAGGGACAAGGACAGATAGGTGTGTATGCGGAAGGATAGTGTAGTCACCGGCTGGCTCGCTGTCTGAGGCTCAGCGGAAGTGGGTCTATTTATAGGTAGTAGTTTAGTTTGTTGCCCAAACAAGAGACTTCACAGTCAGAAACAAGCCCAATAAACCGCAACATGCGACTCATGAAATTTATAAGTGACTTAATAAAAACAAGTCAGCCATTGTTTATAATAAGCAGACTTGGTAACACTGCTATTGATACCAATGACCTTACATTGGGCTGCCGTAAAGCTGTTTATCTTACCCCGAGAACGAGAACAGAGCTGCAAGACCGCCTCCAGGGCAGAGGCATGGAAAGTTGCAAGCGTGGTTTTTCGACCAGAGACACTAGGGGGAGATGACAGACCCCTCAATCGCCTCATAAACACTTGTATTACCATCACAGGGACGTAGAAGATGATATATTAAGGTAATTAGTATACCTTTAAGGTAATCAACTGATGACACCAACCTGTGGAATACTCATCCACAGCCAAGCAAAACCAAATGTGGTGAGGATCTGATGAGATGTCAGGGAGAAACAGCTGTTTAAATACTGTAGGGCGCCCTGTTGGTCCAAATTTTCATTTATTCCAATACAGCTGCTGGGAGGTTGACAGAGATTGTTCATATCCATTTTGAAGCAAATCAGATCATGCATGTGTGATTTAGAGTCAAACGTATGCAAACGGCTAGCTTTGGAAATTTTGCCACTCTGTCACGCCCACAGTCTTTGTGGAGTGGCAGCAAAATTGATGTGGGTGGGGCTAAAGTGGGTGGGGCCAAAGTGATGTCATCAAATGAGCATATGAATGTCGAGTACTTATGTCAGATAACTCACAGATGGTTTGGTGCTGCTGCATCTCTGTGTCCCGAAGGTATTAGTTTTGTCTTTTATGGCAAGAAGTGAGACTTTGAGCCTTGGCCACGGTCGTATGCTTTGACACAGCAAAAACGTTTTAACACAGCAAAAACGTTTGATTCTCAATGGCGGAAGACTATAGTTAGTGATTTTGCAGACTAAGTCAAAAGCTGTAGGAAGAGTTTCAAGAAAATTTCAAGTGGGTACTGTGGAGCCATTTTGTGTGTGACTATTGTGAAACACTTAAAATATGTAAATGTACAACAGGCCTGACACGTGTGCAAAAGATTGTGAGTTTTCATATTTATGCTAAGGCCTCCAAAAAGCTAATTTATTTGCCACGAGAAAAATAATAATTATAAACAGCACAATTACAATAGGCCTTCGCAGCGCTTAGCTGTTTGGGCCTAATTAGTGTAATCACTATAACTTTTATAGCTGTAATAAAAAGATGCTTGATTCCTGTGAGTTCTCAAAGCAAACTATGGTCGATATATTGTGAGATTTTTAATTGTACTCCAGTAGCAATGGAGTTGCCAACATTGCATACATTTTAAGACACATTTTCCAGCTCACAGAGCTTATCTGTATAAAGTACAAATTTTCTTAACTTAAAATATAAATGTGTACATTTTCCACAAATACAATGTGACCTATCTGAAACTTTAGATAAATTACTACCGCTAAAGGATATTGTGAACAATTTAATCAAGAATGTCTCAAAGGCCATTTACGTGCATTTACATCCTTCTTCAATGAGAATAGCAGCAAAATGATGAAATGTCAAAATCTATTTTTCACGTTTGACTGCTGTGTGCAGCTGCTGACTTTTTCATGTGACCAGCTCCCTCAACAATTTCAGGAAACCGCACATTCTTGATACAACAGTGGTGTAATGAAATATTGAACTGTTCATGCGGATGAGTTGTATTTTTGAACAGGACAGACAATCATGCAGATAAGCACATCTGAAGATCCACCATGAACTATCCTGAGGGATTTCTTGCAGTGATTCAAAGTGATGGGCCTATGCAGGAAAATGTCACAGATAACATTCTTGATGCTAAAACAAAGCGATAAGATACATTTCAAGCACAGCTCAAGCATTTTTTTGAAATACATGAAGCACTAAATATGTGACTTGACAATAAAAGTACATCCCTGTGTTTTGTCACTATAACTTACCGTTTGAGTGCTTTTTAATTGCACTTGACAAGCGCACACTGCCTAATGTGTCAAGAGTCATGTAATATCCAATCAGCCAAAGCAAAAGAGCACAAGCATGAATGAGGTAGAACACTGTTACAGCTTGTGTATTGCACACTTAAAATCAATTCATGTATGAAAGCTACAACTGTAGCTGCCAAAGACAGCATATATTATTAACTAGCTAGAGGCACACAGTGAATACTAGATGACTATTAGACATTAAATAAGCAGGCAATATGATGAGATACAGTATAATGTGAATGTTAAACTGCTCCAAAAGGTATTGCATGGTTCACCATATCCTACTTTTGTCAATGTAGTTAAAAAGATAATGAGTTGTATGTTTAAAGGGACAGTGTGTAACTAATGTGTCTTTTAATCAGCAAATATCAAGTATTGCTTTTAGAAATACATATTGTGGCAAAGTCTGACAACATAATATTAGTTATTTATGCATACATGTGTGTCGGCGCACCCACTGGGAGGCGCCATGTTGCCTTGCTATTTCTGATTTCAGTAGCCGAAAGGGGCTAAATCCGTTAGCCATGCACGTTTTCCCTATCTGTCTTCAATATGAAGACGTGCTGTTGGTAGAGGAGGAATAGGAAAGCAAAGACGATCGTTCATTGTATTTGCTGTTTTCTGTTGAAATGGAGGACCATCCATACTCTTTGCCCAGCGAGAGAGAAGAGAAAGTAACCAAGAAAAGAAAAATAAGTAATAACCAGAGAGAACTAGAGTCTATACCAGCACAGCTCTTATTACCAGGAGGAGATAATTTGAGGATGCGAGGATTTAAAACGGATCTGGGGGTTGCAGGCTTTCTGCTGGACTGGCGTAGTATTTATAGATGCATCACTCTGCTATGTTTACACAATGTGTAAATAAATGTGTTTTCATGCCGAAATACCTTCTTTTTTTTTTTTTTTTTTTTGCTAACCGCCAACTTAACTGCTAGGCCAGGGGTGGCCAACTCCGGTTCTCGAGAGCCGGTGTCCTGCAACCTTTAGATGTGTCCCTGGTCTGACACACCTGAGTCAAATAATCAGTTAATTAGCAGGACTCTGAAGAACCTGACTGTATACTGAGGAGCTAATTGTGCTATTTGATTCAGGTGTGTGGGGCCAGGGAAACCTCTAAAAGTTTCAGGACACCAGCTCTCGAGGACCGGAGTTGGCCACCCCTGTGCTAACTCGACATATAAACACTAGAAGTGCGCATGCACAGCCAGCAAGCAGAATTTAACAGGGAACGTGCACGCACACTTGTGTTACATGAGCGTGTCAGAATGGCTTGTGGGAGGGACAACCAATAGATAAGGCGATACCCCCAGAACTTGAATGACAGAGGTGAGTGAGAGCAGAAACAAAACTCTGACAAATCCTTGCTGCCCGGTGCGAAGAGCAGAGATTGGTTGGAATTTTTACTGGCCTGAAGCTCCCACAGAGAATGATTTTTTAACTTCCTTTTTCTGAATACATAATGTATTGACTACTTTCAGGATGGAAGGATGATTTTACCCAGTATAATAAAAAGTGTTTCTGAACAGCCAACTATAGCTTTACGGGGCGCTATCTTTCTTTTTTACTTAAACATGAATCTTGTCTGATGGTAAGGACTATTTACACACCTTAGGAAGTGTAGTTGGTGCAATCAACTAATTTCTTGGAAAAAACTTTGATAACATTATGTCGTACTGTGTCTGCACGTTATGTATATATAGTATGTGTGGATTCTGAGCCGGTGAGCCACCAAAATTTCATTATGGTAACATATAATGACAATAATGATTCTTGTCATTGTGTTGACCCTAAAACAAACTGGTGAACTGTCCAGGGTGCACACCTCATCTCACCTATTTACCACTTAAGAAAAGCTCCCTCCCCCACATTTATTTGACTTGTTAGGAGTTACCTTTCCATCAAAACAATCCAAAATTTTGTCAAAGTGCCATGAAGTATTCAATTACTGGTTAATTAGTAATATTTGACTTTCTGTTTCCCTAAGGAATACCTATAGTGTGATGTAGAGGCCTCTTTCTTTTCTCTCTAAAAATATAGCATGACTGGTACATAATAACTGCACAGCATGTTTTAATAACAGATGCTGGACAACACCATTTATACTTTCAGGAAAAAAAGAAAAGTATTTTTTTCCAAAGCATTTCTGATTTAGTCATAGAAGCAGGAATGAAAAAACTGCTCACAGTACTGCTTCTTCCCTACAATGATAAATTCAATATTTGTAACATATTTACTGAAAGAAATGGCCAGTATGTCATTATTTTCAAATCAAGTAGGAAAGGATGGGAAAAAAGACGGACTATTAGACATCGGAAGTACTGTGAGATCTGTTAAGTATCTTGAAAAGTTAATTGCGTTTTTAAAAGACATTACGTGCTTGTGAGCCGGAAGATCCCAGAAAACAACAGCTTTCTTACAATAAAGTGATTGTATTACTGCCAGTGCATCATGATACAAAATATATATTTATTTTGTGTTGTTCAAATAATAACTGGATATGATAATGAATAGTGAAATAGTGTAAAACAGCTTTTATGTATCCTCATAAATACCAACATTTTGTCCATTCTTTCTAGATATCGAACTAATCCTGTTCAGAAACACTTTTTGTTTTACTAGCTGAAATTGTCCTTCCATCCTGAGAGTAGTCAATACATTATGTATTCAAAAAAAAGGAGAGGAAAATTTAGATTTCTGTGATAGCTGTAAAAACTCTCACTAATCTCTGTTGTTTGGTCCGACAGGCAGGGATTGGTCAGTGGATTGGTCCTGCCGACTCCAACTATTCACTTGACAATGTTATGGAAATTCTAAACAATAATAACTGAATTTCCATCTTTACTAAATGAAGAGACAGCGGTGATGAAGTTCCAGCACTTTTATTGAGAAACAGAGCAGAGATCACATAGATGGAAAGTAATCACACCCCACGATCCCGCTGCAGTCTGCGTCTGCTCTGTCTCTGCCCTGTCTCGCTTTCAGCTCTCCCTAATACTACACAGTGGCCTTGGCATGAGACAAAAGAGAGACAGTCTATCCTAGACAATAATCATCCTGCACAGTATTTGCGCAACATTTGACCTTGCAATCAGCGGGGCCCATGCTCATGTCCGAGTGGCGTGAGGCCAAAGTGAATTCAGAATAATATTTTTATTTACAACTACAAAACATATGGACCAAAAAAGTCATAATTTATCCCTATACACCAGAGTGTTCCATGTCTGCTCGAGGCTTTTCACACAGTCCAAATTTTTAGGTACGATGCAAGCTGACCTAAAAGCAAGTTTATAAGGTTTGCTAAAACAAACATAAACAAACCGGTAGAGCCTTTTGTGTTTTAACACTAATGTGAGGAACACACACAGACACTCACACACTGAAAAATAGGGAATTTAAATGTTGAGCAGCTAGCATAATGACTCGTGGCTGGGATTAACACAAAGTGTTCAATTACTGTAAGCTTGTGAAAGTCTGTATCTGTGTCTTCCGATAATGGCTACTTATAGCTGTCTGCTAAAGGGATCTTGAAGGACACAGACAGATCAATAAACACAGATTTTAACACACTTGTAAACTCAGCTCCATCTAAGTTTAACTCTGCAATGAAAACAAGCTAAGGCGCTCAGAAGAAAAGACAGGCACAGACCAATGGATGTTTAGTAAATGAGATTGCATTTTCTTTCTAGAGAAAAATAGAATGGAATTTGTTTTAGCAACATAGATAAAGCACAACTTTAAGTAAAGGCTCAACCATAACATGTGATACATTGGCATACTAAAGTTGAACACCAAGCTCAACCAGTATGCCACACATTTTTTTGGACATATCAAAAAATCCTGCCACATGAGCATCGCTATTCAGAGATGTACTGTACTGTATGTCCAAAAAAATAAAATAAAATGGATAAGACTGCTCATCATTTGAATAGTCAGACTAGCTCCTTCTTACATACATTCTGATTAATTCACCTTATCAGGAAAAGTGGCCTTACTTGCAGACAGAATTGTGTAACAATAAATTTAGGAACTAAATTAGGGGTTCATAAATGTTTTGTCATTGAGCACCTCTTTAGTCTTTAGATGGGAAAACAAAACTTGAGTTCATCTTCTCAGTAAGGTAAATATAAATCATGCAAATAGGTTTATTTCCCTTTACTGTAACTCCTAAAGCAAAGAATGTTTGGTATTTTTTCTCTTTCTGCCCTTGTCTCTCAACAGGTTCTAAATATGTACAATTGAATGCAGATATGTACAGACATAGGATAAAAAACACACATTACTTTTTCCACATTGTTTGACATTAAATCAGACTAAAAGGTTGCTTTTAGTCAGTTATGGTTTTTGAATCTCCCTCTAATTAAACAGTTTTGTAGGACTTGAGAAAGTGAGCAAATGATCCATCTATGCAAATTCAGACAGCACCACTTACTATTCACAGAAGCAGGGAACATCACTATAAAAAGTCAACCTTCAGAAGCAGTGCTCATTGCCAAAATGTGAAGAAAATGATACGTGCAGATATCATTAGCTGTTGCTGGTGCTTGATTTCATTAGAAACCACAGCTCAAAGTCGGCAGCATACATCCAGTCCATGCAGCTGCTTGGTTTGTTGTGAATTTGAGACGGCTCCTTTTTGCTGCTGCTTCTCCTTCAAACAGAAGGGCAAACAGCTTTGTCCTTGTTAAAGTGGAACAAATCGCCCCAGGACTAGAGCCTCATCAGTATGGATTCACACAGTTAAACTTCCTCATCCAAACCCCTTTGGCTCAGTATTTTGTCCATTTAGTTCTTTTGCAAGACAGTTGGCAGTGGTGTCTACAATGAGGACGGGAATCCTCGTTCTCAATCTATTGATTGTCGTTCCTGTCACACTAGCTGTGGAAAATTAGCTCAAGATTATCCCAAACCATTTTCTATTACTGAAAAAGCACAGTAGAGAGAAGGAAACACAGGCATATATAGAGAGAGGGAACATTTGAAGTATTTTTGGAATTTGGTGGGGGCACTGAATTAGCAGAGTACTTTTTGTTCTTTTTTAAAAAAGATTCCCTCTCTTTTATTTATTTTTTCATAAAAATAAACACAAAAGCACACAGAAAGAAAATACTAGTTAAAAAACTTAGATTTTAAAGTAACACCAGCAAAGCTCAAGGATTTATTAATCTTTAAATACATTAAAGGTCCCACTTGAAAGCAACTAGAAAATCATCTGCAGCACTTTGAATCATTTACACCCAGTTTTAGCTTTCAACAAATCACACAGGGGGGAAAAAATGGAAGCAAAATCAACCTAAAATCTGCTTGCTTTTTGAACTTCTAGAGAGAGAAGGACCATGGGCCTAACTACCACTTGCTAATGAGACCAGTGCCTTGCGTTCTTTCCTTTGAATTATTAAAAATGATGTAAAACGTTGATACTGAAGCAAAATTCTAAAATATACATATAATATACTGCCAAACTGCACTGCTCTGAAGCTTATGAACATTCTGCTATGCATTTAGTGTTTACTCAAGGCCTTGAGAAGTTGTAGTTGTTGCTCTTTTATTATGACTATAGAGCTTTGTTTTCACTGTCCATATTTTTCTAATGTAAAAACACAACACATCCAAAACTGACTATGTACAAGACATAGTCGGTTTGGGACTTGCACAACAATATACATGTGTCACTCATGTAAACTCCCATTGGTTTAGTAAACAGGAGCTGAAGCTCTTGGGTACTGTAACTCTGCTGCGTTTCAACGACCAAACCCCAAAGTCCTCACACTTCATTTATTTTGTTCTTATCTTTTATTGAGTGATGAAGGGCTTAATCTTACAGAAATAAGTGTGCTTTTTTGATCAGAATGTGTTTGTCTAGTTTTCTTCTATTCATGTAAGAACTAATGACTGTGATTTAATTTACACCCTATAGAAGGGCAATACAAAATGAGTAGTCCAAATATCCATAGCTGTTTAGGTTCTGTCTTAAAATTGCCTTGTGTTTGAAGATTTTCAGCTCTTAATATATTAATCAGATGAACTCAGCTAAAATGTAATGTGCACTTTATTATTTTATGTTAAACATTAAATCTGCTAATGAGCCCAAAGAACAAAATTGTGTAAAATAATAATATCCTAATTCATTGTGCCTGAACAGGAGCAGGTTTATGCCAATTAAAATGTTTATAAAAAGTTCCATATGTGGGATTAAATTTTCATCTGCCATAAATCATCAGAAAACTTGTCATTAGCAACTTTCATTGTGACAGAAATAGAATCAGAATCCATCCACCCATCCATCCATCTTGGAATAATTCAACTGTCTATCGAACATTATTGTTTCTCACTGCCTGAGTACCCTGGCCTAAGTATTCATTGTGTTCATCAGAGAGACAGCCTGAGGGAAGAAACTGTCTTTTTGGTGGATGTTTTTTTTGCGAAAGGAGATTGGAATTGGCTGCCTGAAGGTACAAATTGGAATAGATTATGTCCAGGATGTTACCCTTCATATCCACAGTCCTGAGCCAGTTGAGCTCTAAGTGCTTTAAACGGCACAAGCTGACTTTCCCACAAGGTTCTGGATCCAACTTTGTTTGATAGAAGATGTGGCTCAGCCTTATTTGCTGTTGCCAGTCAGTCAGAAGCTGCTTATCTACTTTCAGGTGGACGCCAGCACTTTGAGCCCTGTAGCTTCCTGTGGAGGATGTCTGGGATGATTGTGTTCGAGAACGAGATGAAGTTCTCATAATTTACAGATTTTCTCGCTTGATAGGCAACTGGAGAGGGTCCAGAAAGGGCTTGCAATGCCCTTCAGATGGTTCAAAATCAGTTGCTCAAATGACTTCATGATCATGTACATCAGACGACAGGCCTGTAGTCATTTAATTACGTAAGGGTGGGTTTCTTGGGGACCAGGATGATTGTGGAGGTTTTCAACCAGGAAGTAACCCCACAGAGCTTCCCAGCTATCTGAATGAATATAACAGCCTGTTGGTGAGCACAGGCTCTTCCCTAACAGGGGTGTTCCGCTGCTGCCTGACTTTCTGATGTTGAAAAAGGTGACACAAGTACTCCTTGTAAATCTTTAGTGCAAGCAGAGTTTCAAAGGGAGGGATTGGCTGCTGTAGGTAACGGGTCAGAGGAGAGTAAGTTACACATAGGGAATTGACCATAAAGTTATCAGGTTGTCCTCATGTTACTTTTTTTTTTACATCAGTACCTGCTTGGCTCAACTTGATTGTACTCTGTTCGTATTGACACAAATCTGGTCATTTTCCATTACAATTGAGTTGGGTTGTCATACCAAGGTCTTCCAAAAAGGAACATGACAAGATCTGTATGCAATATAAACACATCCAAAATGGAGGACATTTAATCATTTGTGGCCACCCCATCTAGCTCCCTCTGTATTTTTTTTCAGCCAACAAGCACTATGCCTGTGCCTTATCTTTGGATCACAGTGTTGATTTCAGTGTTACACTCACTTGTTGCAAGTTTTTCTTCAAAAAATGGTGAGTTTAATTTCAATATTGGAGTCACTCTTGTGACTCAACCAGTGTTACCATCCCCTAGCCAGTCAGTGGCAGTTTTCCGGTGTCACATTTTCAGATCGACCATGCTTGCTTGGAACCCCGGCTGAGACCAAATGGAAAACCCTAAAAACTGAGTTGGGTTGAGTAGAGCAGATGGGGTTGGAATAATTTAGCTATCATTCGATCATTATTGATCATTATCGAGTATTAATGGGGTGAGGAGTGGGAGATGTGATCGGTCGTTTTTCAAACCTGTTGAAAAAGCTGTTGAAGTCATCAGCCAGACTGGGATTCTGCTCAGGTTGGTGGGATGAACTCCTTTATTTGGTGATCTTCTTATTTCTGACCTGTTTATACAGAACCCGTGCCCCTCTGCTATATGCCTGTTCCTTGGTCTGGCACAGCTTCCTCATATGTGGAGTGAACCATAGTTTGTTGTTATTGTATGGTCAAAATGTCTTGGTCTGCACACACACGTATTCACAAACACTGATTTATAACTGAGTTTATTCAAACCAGTTGCTACAGTTTCAAAAACATTCCATTCTGTGCAGTGAATGCAGGGCTGTAACATCTACATTGACCCATCATTCCTCTTCCTTACAGTCCTTACCACAGGGTTAGAGGTTTTTAGATTCTGCCTTTAGCTTGTTTTGAGATGATTCAGAAGTCATCAAAGTCTCTTAAGGCTGCATGAGGACAGTGCAGGAAACATCCTTTCAAACTGCAAACCTGTGGTCCAGATTGTTAGTGATCTTGGTGGAGGACTGTATATTCTGTCTGTATTTAGAGTGAGGTTTGTGCTGTTAAAATCCAGGAGACAATTATAAGTCTGGGTGTTTCTTCTCCATTCCTGGTCAGTTCAGATAACTGTTTTTACGCATCTGTCACACAAATTTGGGTTGGGATGTAAACACCAGTGAAAACAAATAAGGATTACTCCTTGGGTAAATAAATGTTTTTACAAATTATAAACACAGACTCGAGGTGAGGGCTGCATCAGAGTCCTGTCAGTGTCCAATATTTCAAACCCATATCCAGCCACATCCGTAGAGATCAGATCCGAGACCCGACCCATTACCCGCAATTATCCACATTTAAAACCCGAGCCCGCCCGGACCCGTGAGTAATAAAGCACTTTCTGACCTATGGTCACAATGTATACACACACCCCTTCATTTTCATTTTGTGCTTAGTCACAACACGCTTTATTTTTGCAACTGCAGCTGGATACGGTCTTAATAACAGAGGCCGTAAATGCCATGCGCACACGCAAATGCAGTCGGCTATCAAACGCTAAAAGCTTTTGACATTTTTTTCAAGCTGCAAATCCACTGACAATGTTGTTCTCATGGTCTAGAATTACACCAAATTTCTCCCAAACATCGACTTGGCCTTGGATGATGTATTGTTCTTTATTCGGTAGTTACTGGAGGCTATTTTTACCTTTATTCCCTCCATGATGCAATTGCCACACTGCTAGCGGTCCAAGTTGCTTCGTGGCTCATGCTATACAATGGAGTGACGTAATTGGCCGAAGTAAGAAAGGTTGAATCGTTGCTTAAAAAAATACCCATTATCTGGATATTCTTGAATGAATTTACTTATTAAGATGTAGAGTTAAAATAAATATAAATATGTTCTTCGTACTGCAACTGTTTTAATGCTACCTGCCCGCATTTTGTTTATTTATACCCGTGCCTGTACCCATGAAATAGTAGGGTTTTATTTTCTACCCGTGGCTGAACGTTTTATATGGGTATCCGACCCGGTGAAGGACTCTGGGCTGCATGACACAGTAAATACACAGGAGCCAAGGCAGCCGTCCACAGCACCAACATGGAAGAGGACAGGTGTAGTATGATAAAAGTTAGTAGTAGCTAAGAAAAACAGTTAAGACAAACAAACTCTTAATTTCTGTCAGGGTATTAGCTGCCTGATAGACATAAACAGCCATTCTCCTCCACACATCCATGCAATGTGCATTAGTGTGACACTTATTTATTCATTAACTTCCTCTGCAGTGTACTCCAACTCGATGGCTCTGTCGCTAACATCCTGTACATCCTCACAGCTGGTGTCCGTTCAGTTTCAGGTTGATTGGCTGTTATTTCTCAGTCTGGATCTAAAGGCTAATTACCATCCAGTTAATGATGTCTACCGTTCACTTATTTACTCGTTTTCTCCCTCTCTCATCAGATGAAGATCCAGTATGGGCAGGCGGCAAAAAAGGCTATCAGAAAATTCTAGTTTGTTTCTTATAGTAGCAGATGGACTGAATGTTAGAAGAAATGTGCACATGTTGCTACTTGTATTTTCTTTAACAGATTAAAAGCTAAACAGACACTGATTTTAAGGATCATCCATCTGCTTCATATTTATGCCTTAAGCTTCTCAAGAGTCAAATGCTTATCTCATGATCATTTTCCCCATGAGTTGTTTAATCACAACACAGGGAATCAGGCAACCCAGGCAGACTGCTTTGAGTCAAAACTTCTAGAAGGCATGCAGTTAATCAGTTACTGTTTTAGTAACCAAGACTGTTACCACTGAAAATTGCACCACACCACCATGAGAATCCATTACTGCTACCCTATTTAATTGAGTGACCATAGTTCTTCCTCATACATAGTTCTGAAGTTATAATGCACAAACAAGTCAACATACAATTTTTTTCGGACTATAAGGCACACTTAAAATCCTTACATTTTCTCAAAACTTTATGGTTCTTATAATCTGGTGCGCCTTATTGATTACCGTTGTGCTTACTGACTGATTTTATGTGGTAAAATGCATTCAAAAATCTGTTAAAATGTGAAAGTATGACTTTGGTAAGCAACAAAGCCGCTCCACTCTATAGATATTCTGAGTGTTATGGTGCACTGTGTCACTACCTGATTGGACCCCTGAGCAGTCTACAAGACTGCCTGACTGTATTCAGAATAAAATGTATTCATGTAAAGGCCCCCCACATACTGGGGTGTTGTTCACTCCATGCAGTGGGACAGCTAACTTTAGCAATTTAAAACTTAAAATTAAAATGTTTATATTGGTGTGATACTAAGTTGTATTAGCAGGTATTAGTTGTCTACACTCTTCCATGGGACTGTTGTTTAAATTGTCACAGTTTTTCAGCCGTCTGTGTGAAATTATGCCAACAGAGGCTGCAGGCTGCATCAACTCACCTGGTCAGCTATGATTTATCAATCTGCTCTATCTCTGCTGAGAGTAGAATGACATTTTGGATTTGCAACCAGCTATTTGTGCTGTGGCATCTTAGATTGTACATTTGTGGGCTTTTCAGTTCATGTACTTCTTTAGAGATTATTCCAGATCAGCTGATGAAGCAGCCAATCCAAATTGTTTACCTTTTTAAATCAGCTAGACTTACACCTTATGAAAGTTTGAACATGTCATATCCACTTCTATTGCATTGCAAACCATGGGCAGAAACTTTTTGAATTTCATTTTATTTGAATTTCCAAAATAAACTAAAACTGTAAACCTTTAATGGTTGTTAGCCTTCCAACGCTGAAGATTGACTCACCAATACTCAACTGCACAGAACATCTATTCAAAAATCCAGCAAAATATCCCGGCAATCTTCTCAAACCGAGAAAATTGGAAACAAAACTACATATATAGAGATAAGTAGTAACAAGTAGTGTCAGGTCATCTGAAATGTCAGTTTCATTCTTGTCTGATTTCACCTGTAATATTCTTACATCTCATTCTATGCTGATAGTATTATTATCATAGACATTTGCAGTGTTTGGCGTTTTCATGTGATGTCATTGCAAGCAGTGTTGCAGGAGCTGATATACCCTGCATTTTGAATTTGTTCTCAACAAAACAACTGTGCTTATTTATATTTAAAAAGGAAATCTCTACTACATGTTGCTTATTTTCAAGTTTATTTACTCTCCCCAGTAACCGTCTGCTAACCCATTTTTTCACATTTGTATTTGCAGTGTTTTCTATTTGTCCAAGTATGTTGGCATATTGAAAAACATGTTATGTTGGTCCAAACCTGAGCACATTTCGTGGTTCATCAAGTCCCTTGATGTCTTTAGAATGTGCATGTTGCTTTTTATTCACCATTGTTTGTGTATATTTGTATTGAAATAAGGGGTGAAAAACAGGGTTTAACAGTGTCTGTGTGGGTGATGTTAGTTTTGGTTTGATAACACCATGTTTTTTGTTTTTTATTGCACTCAATTCTTAAGAACCAACTTAACCAACTTAAGTAAGTAGATGAAATACAGGTTGTGGACAGATGTTGTAAACTGTAATCTCTGTCTCAATTTTATTGAAATATTTTTTGTGTGGTATATGTGCTTGTTGTCTGTTACATTGACAAAATTGTTGTTTACGTATGTTCTTAATAAGGACCCCAGGAAGATTAATGTCCCCAAGTGGTCAATTAATTATTAGCTGAATTAACCAGACAGTCAATTATACTCCAATAGTCAGCTGGACCTGTGGGAGGGAGCAAAGAAAGTTATATATATATATATATATATATATATATATGTAACCCCAGTGTTACAGAGGGTGTGTTTTTTTTTCGTTAAAAAGGAACCTATTCTGTTAAACCATCCATGGTCTTATATAATTCATAATTCCTGTATGATACAGTTTGTTTATTCCTCATGTGCTATGCATTTAAATAAGTTGCATAGATTTACTTTATCTGTATTTCATTTAAAAAAGCAAGAAACAGACACAGGATGAAAATGTTATAAGTGTGCTGTATAAACCTGAGTGTATGAGTTAAAAAGGTCATGCATGCCAGAGGGACACTTCATTGGCTGGGAATGCACCGGAAGAACGGGGGAGAGGGTGGAGTGAAGGAGGCAGGATACGAAAAGAGAGGAAGTTCGTTTTTTGTTTTTTCCTTCGGTGTGCGGTCCTGTTTTTTTTCTGCGAGGTGAGAGTAAAAGAAGGTAGAAAAAGAGACATTTTGCTCGGAGGGAAAACCGGTGACGGAGAACCACGGTGTTTTCTATCTGCTCTGCGGGCATAGTTGCATTGAGTATAGTTTATATGTTCGCCGAGTGAACGAGTCTCAACCCAGCGCGGGACCGGCCCAGAAAAGTTAGCCACTGCCAGATGCGGCTCGTAGCTACTCAAGTTAGCGCCCTGGTTTCCGAACAACCAGTGGTTCCACTGAAGTAGCCGGCGTGGGAGCAACTCTGCCCGGATAGCGCCCTGGTGGCCAGGAAAGCCAGAGGCTCCTCCGGCGACGAGGGAGGGACTTCATCAGCCGCCCGGTCGGACCTCTCGTGCGGCTAGGACACAGGGTTTTCCCCGTTTCACTGGAAGACTGGGACTACGGTACTGTGAGTAAAGGACCGTTGGAGAAGGACTATTTCTTCAGCTAAACCAGTTAACAGGCCTGCAACGATTTGTTTTGGGATATTTTCTTTTATGTGCCGGCTATATTTTTTTTTGTACCTGCGCAGGTGTTTTTGAAGCTTTTGTGTTAGTGTGGCCACCCGTTTTCTGTCAGGTTCAGATGTGATCTGCCGTTAGTGGCTAAAGAGTACTTTCTGTACTGTGGGGGGGGGGATTTATGAGGAAATGATCGTTGGTGTTATTTGGTGTGTTTAAAATAAATGTTTATTTGAAATATATATATGCCTGAAGTTTGACCACTCACTGAATAGTTCCATATTTTGAGGTATAGCTACAGAGAACCCACCACGCTTAAGTGATCATAGGACATGATTTGGGTTACATAAAATGGCGACGAGGATGGGATTGATTTAAATAAATAAAAAAAAAAAAAAAAAATTTACAGTGAGTGGAGTAGTGTGCAGACTAGACTAGTTGAAGCCGAACCAAAGTAGTTGTTGCACAAACTTAATAAGACAACAGTAACAATGTCATTTCTGCTGAACTGGTGCCAGGGAGAAGGGGTAGACCCAGCTCATGCATTAATAGTCAAAAGTGTTCCTAAAGATGCCCTTAATAAAGTTATTGAGGGCCATCTGAACGCTATTAAGTGTCTTGGACGTGTCAAAGTGAAAGGGCGGATGTTTGATCCCGAAACTCAGGGCCTTGTTGTGCTATGTGTATGTAGCGAGACAGTGAACAGCGATGCCATTCCCCCAGAAGTGAGGCCTGAAGAGGGAGATCCATGGCAACTGAGTATACCCATTGACTTAAGTGCTCTACCAGGGGTTACCTCTGGCACCCCCATAACTATGGTTACCGACTCAGATGCTGGAGTAGCAGGTACCCCTGATACCTCCAGTCCCAGTGACCCACATTTCACCGCCCTTCTTAAAACAGTGGGGGACATACTTGAGAAAGTCCCTAGGCCAATTGCCCCAGAGAATACAGCTTTTCGAAGGTTGCGTCCCTTTTCGGGGACTGCACCTACCCCCAACGGAGAAGAGAACCTCGATACTTGGCTTATGCAGGCCCGCTTAATGGTTGATGAATGTGAGTGTTCAGACAGTGAAAAGCGCAAACGAATTATTGAAAGTCTCAAGGGTCCAGCACTGGAAATTGCACAGGCTGTTAGGTCCAGCGATCCCCACGCCACTCCCCAAGATTATCTGGGAGCTTTGGAACAAGCATTTGGTTCGTCTGAGTCGGGGGAAGATCTATACTATGCTTTCCGGGCGTTACGACAACGTTCAGGGGAGCGACTCTCTGATTTTTTGCGACGTATGGAACACGCCCTGACTAAAGTAGTGTTCAGAGGCGGGGTGATGGCATCACAAAGAGATCGTATAAGAGTTGAGCAACTTCTCCGAGGGGCGGTGGAATCTGATTTGATGCTGGTGCAGCTGAGGCTTCGTGAACGCAAAGAGACACCTCCGTCCTTTTTGCAGTTATTAAAAGAGATAAGAGAGGAAGAAGACCAACAAGCTATGCGGCAGAGGCCAGGCCTCTCAGTTACAAAAACGGCCGTTAGGCAAGTACGAGCTACTGATGGACGAGCTTAAGCCCATGATGCGGCTAAGCTAAAGCAAGAGATAGACCACCTTAAGGTCCTTGTAGCTAAGTTGTCTGCCAAAGACTCTGGCCCCAGCCTTTCAGTCATGGAATCTGAAGCTTTGTTAGCACCCCGAAAGGATGTAGTAGGCCATGAGCAGGAAGTGCACATGTTACAACGTCAATTAAGTGACTTGCAACATCAGATACAGATAATGGCCGTGAGCCAGCGCCCCCCTAACCCCCGAGAATGGAGACCTAGAGATACCAATGAGCATAATAACCGACGAATGACAGGCCACAGCAAAAGTTTACCATCAGAGGGGCCAGGGGACTATTTTTGCTACCGATGTGGGGAGGATGGCCATGTCGCTACGCGCTGTGATGCACCTGAGGATTCAGGTAGAGTTATTACCCGCTTGATTCGGTCGTTGAGGAAAACAAAAAGATGGCAGACAAGAGGCATCCTCCAGCCGGGCAGGGATCACAGATACTCATGTAAAGCGCATGTCCAGTCGCAGTGATGAACTTACCCCACCATCTGAAGTGTTACCGGATGGGTTAGTTGGGAGGCCCTCTGTAAGTAAGATCATTGTCGAGGGAACGGAGTGTAGTGCACTCATGGACAGTGGCTCTACTGTCACCATCATTTTTGAGAAGTGGTATAATGAGAATCTGTCGCATATCCGAATCCAGCCCATTTCCAGTCTGGTGCATTTGGGGTTTGAGTGAGTCCAGCTTATTCCATACAAAGGTTATGTGGGCCGTTAATGTAAAGTTTCAAGTAGGAGGGGCCCATTGAAACAGCCTCGAACTGTACTGGGCCTTGGTTGTGTCCTGATCCCAAGGGCCAGACCATGTAACCAATGATCATTGGGCACGAAATGCGAGAGGTTCCAAGGTTTTCCACCATGAACCAGTGGTCCGACCACATGGCCTCGGCCTCACATCAGGCCGTGTACTGGAGGATTGGATACTCGTATGGGGGGGCCTGTGACGTGTTCCGACGGCAACTACTAGGGTTGGCCAGGTGACAAGGGACTGGCCCGGACCACTTAAGAAGGTGTCTCCTGGGAAGAGCGGGTGGGGGCGATTGGCAGTGTAGGTAGGGGGCCTCCATCCACACCCCTGGAGCTCCTGGGATATTGGTCCTTGACAAACTCCAACACCCTGCCCCGCAGGGGGTTGTTTCATCACCCCCCTGTGGGTCCCTTCACAAAAAACCAAACCTGAGATAAGAGGTCATTGTGCTGTGCTGCTACAAAGTGCCTCCCTAAAAGAACGGTGCATCTCAAAGGGTACCGTCATTGCTCAGATACATACTGCTGACGTTGTCACCCGAGGTAGATCAAGGCCATCCCTCCACTAGTAGCCTCTGTCCCTAGCTATTCGATTTTGGTAGCTCCCCTTTACCCCGCAACCTGGAAAAATAGGTTGGCGCAGAAATTGTCTGCCCGGACAAGGGGTTTTTTCAGTAGAGGAGTGGGATGTAGGGGCTAGCAAAAGGGGGTGGAACCTGAGATTCGTCTCAGTGATCCTAAACCATTTCGTGAGCGATCCCGACGTATTGCGCCCGCAGATATTGACGATGTGAGGCGTCATTTACAAGAGTTGCTGGCGGCAGGGATAATCAAAGAATCCCGTAGTCCCTACGCCTCACCTATTGTGGTGGCGAGAAAGAAAAGTGGCAAGATTAGAAATGTGCATCGATTATCGCACTCTCAATTCCCGAACCATCCCAGACCAGTATACTGTACCGCGGATAGACGATGCATTGGACTGTTTGGACGGGGCAGCAGATGGTTTTCAGTGCTTGACCTGCGAAGCGGGTATTATCAGATACCGATGCTGAGGAAGATAAGGAGAAAAAAACCGCTTTCATCATTGCCCCCTAGGCTTTTACCAATTTGAGAGGATGCCACAGGGCATCACCGGGGCCCCTGCCACTTTCCAAAGATTATGGAACGAGTGGTAGGGGATATGAACCTGCTACAGTGCATTGTTTACTTAGATGACATTATCATTTTCAGCCGCACGCTGGAGGAACATGAAGAGCGCCTCCTTAAAGTCCTCGATCGGTTAGAAGAGTTCGGCTTAAAAGTGTCTATCGACAAATGCCAGTTTTGCCAGACGCAAGTCAAATACGTGGGGCATGTTGTGTCTGCCGACGGTGTGTCCTACTGACCCCGAAAAGCTCAGGGCAGTTGCCCAGTGGAAACAGCCGACTAACCTCAAGGCCTTGCAGTCCTTCTTGGGTTTTTGTGGCTATTATAGGCGTTTTATTGCCCATTACTCTGCCATAGTTCGTCCACTTACTGATTTGACCAGAGGCTATGCCCCTCCTCAGTAGAGGGCGCCCACCAAAGTCCACCCAAGACCAACCCTATATAACAGGTCTGAGCCTTTCGGGGATCGATGGACTGCCGAGTGTACTGAGGCCTTCATAAAGATAAGGAACTGCCTGACCAATGCTCCAGTGCTTGCCTTTGCCGATCCCAGTAAGCCCTACATATTACATGTAGATGCAAGTTTTGATGGATTAGGGGCCGTGCTAAATCAAGAGTACCCTGAAGGCTTACGCCCTGTAGCTTTCGCCATAGGAAACTCAGTGCCTCGGAGAGAAACTACCCAGTCCACCAGTTCGAATTTTTAAGCGTTGAAGTGGGCGGTAGTCGACAAATTCCATGACTATCTCTACGGAGCCCAATTTACCGTTAGAACTGACAACAACCCATTAACCTACGTGTTGTCCTCTGCCAAGCTGAATGCTTGTGGGCACAGGTGGTTAGCAGCCTTGGCCACTTACAATTTTGGAATTCAGTACAGACCGGGACGTGAGAACATTGATGCAGACCTGTTGTCAAGAAAGGAAGAAAGGGGTGACGAAGGGGGTGCAGAGGAGGAAGGGTGGATACCACCATCCGGGGTGAAGGCAGTCTGTAAAAAGTGTCAGTTTGTCCCATCTCCCGGGAACTATTTCGAGAGGAGTTGACCAACTGGGAGCGTCTCCAGACTGCATTCCCCATGCTTATGTACACCCTACTTGGGTTAGTGCTAAGTCATTGGAACAGCTGAGTGTAAACGACTTACAGTTAGCTCAAGATCAAGATGTGGTCATTAGTAAGGTGAAACGAGCCTTGGCTGGTGGTCGCGCCCTTATGTCCCCTTACGTGATGATGCTGAGGTTCACTTATACTTACTGCGAGAGTGGCCCCGGCTAGTTGAGCGAGGTGGAGTCCTGTACAGAACAGTTTGTAAGAGGTTAGGGAGAGAGTACTCCAGCTTGTCCTCCCAAAGCAGTTTCGCCCCCAGGGTGCTAAAAGCGCTGCATGACGATGGGGGGCATTTGGGCAATCGAGCGGACTATTGAGCTAACAAGAGACAGATTTTATTGGCCTAGGATGGCCGCGGACATTGCCAGTTACATACATAACTGCGGGAGATGTGTAACGCACAAATCCCAGCCCCACCAAAACAGCTCCTCTCCACCAAATGACCATAAGGGCCCACTTGATTTAGTTTGCATTGACTTTTGTCGATGGATCCTGATTCTCGTGGTATTGCAAATGTTTGGTTGTAACAGACCAGTTAATACCCGATATGCTCATGCTTATTCCCACGAGAGATCAGAAAGCCCTAACAGTCGCTAAAGTTTTGCTGGAAAAATTCTTTGTCCATTATGGACTACCTGCCCGAATCCACTCAGATCAGGGCCGCGACTTTGAGAGTAAAATAATCAAGGAACTACTTGAGGTGCTGGGTATCAAAAAAATCAAGAACAACACCCTATCACCCTCAAGGTGACCCACAGCCCGAACGTTTTAACCGGACCTTGTTGTCTATGTGGGTACACTGGACCCAGTGAAGAAGAGGTGTTGGAGCCAGCAAATTGCCGCTATGGTGCATGCTTATATTGTACCAAAAGTGATGCGACTGGCTACTCCTCCCGTACTTTCTTATGTTTGGACGGGAAGCACGCCTCCCAGTGGACCTATGTTTCAGTGCTGTGCAGGAGGGAGAAGAGGAAAAGTCCCACAGGAGATATGTGGAGACACTTAGGAAAGACCTGCAAGATGCTTATGAACAGGCTGTGCAGGCAGCCGACAAGAGTCATCAACGCAACAAGCGGGCCTATGATCGGAGGGTTCGCTCTCATTTGTTAGACGTAGGCGACAGAGTACTTGTCCGTGCTTTTGGAGGCACTGGCAAACAAAAACTTAAGGATAAATGGAACTCTGTCCCCTATGTAGTTCAAGAAAAGTTGCCAAACCTTCCGGTGTACCGAGTGAAACCCGAGAAGGGCGCAGGGTTGGTGAAAACTCTGCACCGAGACCACCTGCTACCAGTAGGCTCCCTTGTAAGGTTACCCGAAGGGTCTGATGAGGCTAGGGAAACACTCCACAGTGCGCCGCGGACACGGCAGCAGTGTCAGGCTCAATCAGAAGGAGTGGGGGCTGCTGGTAGTGAGTCAGATTCTGAGGACGACGAATATGCGTATGCCCCTACAGCAGTGACAAGCTATGCACCTTACCCGTGCCCTGATGGGTCGCCACCGTCAGTGAGTGATGGTGGTGAAGTGGGTACCGGCACACCTCAGGCTCCTGATGATGTTGAGGGGATTAGTCAGGAGGATAGTGATGACTTGCAATTAGATCTGGGAAACCATGTTGAGCCAGGGGAGGGTGAATACTGTAACCTGTCCGACGGGGGTGGTGCTGAGATACAATGCATTCCCCAATTTCAAAGTTCTGGGTCCCTCGGAGAGGTCGGCTCTCGCTCAGATGACAGTTTGGGGAGCGGGGAGCAGGCAAGAGATATTGCCCCTCGAGAGGGACGAGTGGTCAAGCCTGTGATTCGTTTCACTTATGATGAACTGGGGAAACCCTCTGACCAGCCATTGGTCATACAGCATAAAGGGAGGAAAATATGTATATCCCGGGATGGGGAGTTGACAAAGCAGGGTCGAGTGGTTAACTGTTTAACTATTAGTATCTTACCTAATGACAGTTATTAGTTCAGTCTGATGAGGACATGCAGACCGTTAGAAAGGGGGGAGTGTAACCCCAGTGTTACAGAGGGTGTGTTTTTTTTTTTCGTTAAAAAGGAACCTATTCTGTTAAACCATCCATGGTCTTATATAATTCATAATTCCTGTATGATACAGTTTGTTTATTCCTCATGTGCTATGCATTTAAATAAGTTGCATAGATTTACTTTATCTGTATTTCATTTAAAAAAGCAAGAAACAGAAACAGGATGAAAATGTTATAAGTGTGCTGTATAAACCTGAGTGTATGAGTTAAAAAGGTCATGCATGCCAGAGGGACACTTCATTGGCTGGGAATGCACCGGAAGAACGGGGGAGAGGGTGGAGTGAAGGAGGCAGGATACGAAAAGAGAGGAAGTTCGTTTTTTGTTTTTTCCTTCGGTGTGCGGTCCTGTTTTTTTTTCTGCGAGATGAGAGTAAAAGAAGGTAGAAAAAGAGACATTTTGCTCGGAGGGAAAACCGGTGACGGAGAACCACGGTGTTTTCTATCTGCTCTGCGGGCATAGTTGCATTGAGTATAGTTTATATGTTCGCCGAGTGAACGAGTCTCAACCCAGCGCGGGACCGGCCCAGAAAAGTTAGCCACTGCCAGATGCGGCTCGTAGCTACTCAAGTTAGCGCCCTGGTTCCGAACAACCAGTGGTTCCACTGAAGTAGCCGGCGTGGGAGCAACTCTGCCCGGATAGCGCCCTGGTGGCCAGGAAAGCCAGAGGCTCCTCCGGCGACGAGGGGGAGGGACTTCATCAGCCCGGTCGGACCTCTCGTGCGGCTAGGACACAGGGTTTTCCCCGTTTCACTGGAAGACTGGGACTACGGTACTGTGAGTAAAGGACCGTTGGAGAAGGACTATTTCTTCAGCTAAACCAGTTAACAGGCCTGCAACGATTTGTTTTGGGATATTTTCTTTTATGTGCCGGCTATATTTTTTTTTGTACCTGCGCAGGTGTTTTTGAAGCTTTTGTGTTAGTGTGGCCACCCGTTTTCTGTCAGGTTCAGATGTGATCTGCCGTTAGTGGCTAAAGAGTACTTTCTGTAGGGGGGGGGGGGGGATTTATGAGGAAATGATCGTTGGTGTTATTTGGTGTTTTTAAAATAAATGTTTATTTGAAATATATATATGCCTGAAGTTTGACCACTCACTGAATAGTTCCATATTTTGAGGTATAGCTACAGAGAACCCACCACGCTTAAGTGATCATAGGACATGATTGGGGTTACATATATATATATAGCTATAATATTATATAATATATATATCTAGATCCATCCCATTTTCTGAACCGCAATCCCTCATGGGGTCGCGGGGGTTGCGGTGCCTTCTCCAGGTATATAATTATATATATATATATATATATATATAATATATATATATATATAATATATATATATATATGCCGCCATGCCCAAAATGCATGACGGGAGGCCTACTCAAAGGATCAACCACAACAAATTAAGTAAGTCCCTCAAAATAGTAACACTTGATTCAATTCCTTAGCGTTAGGCAAGGCAAGTGTAATTGTTAGCACATTTCTACACGACGATTCAAACTGCTGTACATGAATAGAACATAAGAAATAAAAACATTACACAGGAAAAGCACATTGAATTGGAAATAGTAGCAGCAGGTCATGATATAAGATAAGTTGGACTACAAACTAAAAGAACATTCATAGACAACTCTAAACAATTAGGTCTTTAACCTTGATTTAAAGGAACTCAGGTTTTAAACA
>NW_023397185.1:0-57374 GCF_011125445.2 Fundulus heteroclitus | reverse complement strand
ATGCAATGTACACCCAGATTTAACATCCTCCGTGTTCGCTCTGTTCTGTTTCACATACGTGCACGCCCAACCAACGGAGCAACTACGTTGTTATTTTAATTAATGAGAATAGTTCCACATTCTGACTACGCCGAACGTCACCCCCAGATGACGAATTTAATGGTGTAAATAGAGAACATTAACCAGAAATATTGTTTTTTTTTATATATTCACAATAAAATTAACTTTTTATTTAAATACCGGATGCAAACCACTGTTTTTTGCCAATAAGGAAGCAGATTTGACTTTTCAACATTCAATTTGAAATGCGGTATTCCTTTCCAAATAGATTTGCATTCTGCTTGTAATGACAAAGATCATGCATGCTCTCCTTGAGCCCAACAAACTTTGGAGCGGCGTTAGACAGAGTTACCACGGATGTAGCAGGCTTAGCTTTTTACAGACTCAAAAAGGCAGTTTGAAACGGAGAAGACACGTAAAGGAGTGGAGGGTGTGGAATAACGGGGTCAAAAACTAGAACTAAATGTAATCTTCTTATGAGAAATAATATATAGAAAGTAAATAAGAGGTAACAACACCAAGCAGAGGTTGATGTCTCCAGTTGGAAGCGGATTAAGAGCAGACAGTCTGGAAATACGACATATCTGAGCTGGCCTCCATCAACCCGTAGAATGCTGCAGCTCTTTCTCAGCCTCCCAGGAGAAAACTGAAAAAGATCCTGCCCCTTGCTGCTGGATCCAGGTATCTCCTCATGGTTTTAGAAACAGACTGTGTAATGGAGACAATTGGTGGAGACTATGCACTGGTACAGGATGGTGTAAGCCGGAGAGCACGACGGCAAGTTGGTACATCACAGCATCGTCTCTGACCAGAATCGGAAGGAGGAATAGACAGTCTGGATCCCTCGAACGTTGCTCCACGAACCACCTCCTGTAAGTTCCTGACATCTTCCCCTGTTCCAAATAAAGCCCACGTATCCTTTAGTTTAGCAATGCCTGAGGGCAACGGGTTTGTATGGCCAGAACATACTGTAATGCAGAACAGAGCCTGAAAACCCAGTATGCAATTTATTGTAAGATGGTTGTTTGACAGACTGAACAGATGACGACGATGACAGAACAGCTGATTAGGCCCGAGGCAGGCTGACCAGGTAATCATGGCAGAAATGGTGATGGCAGAGGCAGACTGAACAGGTAATGATTGCTGAAGCAATCTGACCAGATTATGATGGAGACAGGTGACCAGAATAAATGCCGATGAATGTCCGAAGGAAGGCAGAGCCAGCACTGGATCCACAAAGGAAAATAAAGAAGCAGGCGATGCACACAAGCACTAGAAGCTGGCCTAGTGAGGGCAGGGTGAGCACAGGAACACAGGATCGACAGGCAATGCAAGACTTCTGAGGAACAACTCATGCAGACAGAGCGATGAGATGTTCTGGGAGGGAGTGGTTGCCTGAGGCAGGTATAAGAAGACAGAGTCACAGTTGGAAAGACTTGGTGTTAATTGGTGGCAGCAGGGGACACTGATTATAGAGGGTGGAATAGATCTGCCAATCTGTCCAAAAACATAAACAAAAACCCCAAATTGTGCCAAATAAAGCTGTCAACAAAACCACACACCCTGTTAAAAATCTGTAATTCACTCTACACATCAGATTTTTTAAATTTTACTTTGTTCTTGCCCGCCGCTTCCTTGGGCATTCCCGATGGGACATTCATGTTTGCGTTTTCTGTTCACTCCTTCCAGCAAATGTAGCTTCACTGTCTTTTTAAGTGAGCGCCGAATTGCCTTCGTGTCAGTGTAAAGCACTGCTGTCCCTTTGGGTACACATGTGACCTGAAGGCTGGTGGTTGCACTCAGCAGACCTGGCTGACCTGGGATTCTTTCTTAGGGAGTAGACCTAGAGACGCTGTCCATCATGAACAGTAATCTGGCTGAGTCGCAGTGATGCGCAGCCCTGAATCTGTTTCAACTATCTGTTACTCGTGTTGCTGTGAACTGAGTGGGATCCATCCCAACATCCCATTTGACTGACGCAAAGGTAATTCGGCGCTCACTTAAAAAGACTGTGAAGCTATATTTTGCTGGAAGGAGCAAACCAGAAATCGCAAACATTAATGTCCCATCGTTTTACAAAAGCCTGGAAATAATGTAAATAAAGTATGTTATAAACGTAAATCATCCCCAAAACATATCAGCATAGCATTAGCTACAGCGCTCTCTAGATTCCTTAGTTACCAATTTGAGTCTGAATTATTTCCAAGAGGAACAATTCCATTAATAAAAAACTCAAGTGTCCTAAAGGTTTTTACTTAGCAAATTATTCTTTAAAATTTATTTCCTCAAATCATGTTTTGTGTAACCAAGATTTGCATTGTGGATGGGTTAAATACATTCCATATTCTTTAAGATGAACTTTGGTTCTCTTAGATCTGCAGTGAAACCAATATTCACTGGATCATTCTTATGATGATGGTTTTTTGACTATTTCTTTTGATCTTGTGTATGTATATAGTTCCTTGGTTTCTTTCATCTTAATTTTGGTAAGTAGTTTAAGTTTCATTAGCCTAGTAGAGAGGATTTGTTGATCAGAATATAGCAATTCATATAAACAACATTCTATAAAGTGTTCTCTGGATGTTCATTGATTATATTCATAAATTCTTGTACTTGAAGAGAAGTTGTCATTAATTTTTTTCCATAGGTGTGCAGAGTTTGCTGTTAAAAGAATACCAGTCCTCGAATTATTCCTTTCAACTATTGTTCCTAATATCAGCTGTTTGGAATGATATGCACCGGTCAATACCAAACAGGCCGAGAGTTATTTAGTAAACATTAAATAAATTAAAACATGTATAATGGCACAATACCAGTATTATTCAGCATTTTTTGTTTGAAGGTTTCTGAATGACTGTTTGGTCAGTCAGTCACACTGTTTTGCTGGGAGAAACTGGAGAATCAGCAGCCTTACAGTGACACAAACATCTGGGAAAGCATCTACATTGGTGGTAGCACGCCTCAGAGGAGCAGCCAGTCTGCTTGTTGGTTCTGTGCAGCAGTGTGATAAGGGCTGCTGGGAGCTGATCTACACCTTGCCTCTATGTTCAGTGTTTGGTTTTTGGTTGTGACTCAGCTTTGGCCGCAAGACCAAGACAAATGTACAGCTCTGCCCTCTCTGACCTATCAGATCACTGCTTCTTTGCTTTTTCTGCTTACACTATGTGTTTAAAGAGTGTGTCCTGATTCACTTATGGAAGAAAGCAGGATAGCCTGAAACCTTACCTTCTTTTTCTTTGTTTTATGTTATTACATTGAGGAAGATAGTTATCTGATTCTGGATTTGTAAGTTCATTTACTTACAAAACAAAAATCATACATTTGTATGGTACTTTCATCATGGAGAGAAAGTAAAAAAGACAAAAAAAATATTTTAAGAATAGATTTAATTCAATTAAATGTATACATTGAACCAGTGATTTAAACCAAAAACTCTTTTTGACTTAGACCCCAAAATACTTAAACTCCTCCACTAGGGGCAGCACATCCTCCCCAACCCAGAGGAGGTACTCTACCTTTTTCCGGCTCAAGACCATGGTCTCAGATTTGGAGGCACTTATTTTCATCCCGGCCGCTTCACACTCGGCTGTGAACCGCTCCAGTGAGAACTGTAGATCACGCCCTGATGAAGCCAATAGTACCACGTCATCCGCGAATAGCAGAGACGCAATTGTAAGGCCACCAAAATGGATCCCCTCAACACCTTGGCTGCGCCTAGAAATTCTGTCCATAAAAGTTATGAACAGAATCGGTGACAAAGGGCAACCTTTGCGGAGTCCAACTCTCACTGGAAACGAGTCTGACCTACAGCAGCCCTGTAGAAAGCTGTTCATTTTGCAGAGAGGGGTTCTCTTTACAGCATTGCCATGTCAGGGTTTCAATGCATTAAGAGAGAAAACAATAAAAGTTAAGCTTCTGACCCATTTTGTTGGGGTGGGGGACGAGCTGAAATGTTTTTCATTCTTCAAAAGTGGGCGTAACAGAAAATATTTGAGAACCACTGGTGTACGGTATTATTTTTAAAAACAATGTGGGGCAGATATTTGTTTTTATAAATATATTGCCTATGTGAATACAAAGTCTAAGGCTTAAACTTCTCTGTCTTGACCTTCAATTTACTTCTTGAATTATGAGTCACAGATGAAAGTCTTCCTGTCTTGCTTTTAATTTGACTGTTGGTCAGTGTTTATCCAGTCCGAAATAGATCTTTCCACAGATGATGTTGATTGCAGTTTTGCAATGGAGCCAACATTTAATACTAAGCAGCTTGTTCAGCAAAGCACATTCATAAATAAAAAATGTTTTGTCCTTTTCTTTTTGCAGGTCCAGTGGTGTTGGTCTCCCATCATGAGAAAGCCCTGCTCTTCTTCAAATGACAGCCACAACATTTTGGTATGCACCCTGAAAATTTACTGAAAATAGGCATTAGGTAGATCAGAGATTGCATCAACACAGCACACAGCTGATTAATCTGGGTTTCTGCTTACATATTAATGCAGGGTCTAACATTTCCTTAGGTTGTGATCTGCAAAGGCACAACCCAACTGTGCCTGGCTGTGCTCGGACACTAGCAAAAGTACCGGTCTGATTGTCCTACACAACCTGTCTACCTGACCAGAAAAGAGAGTTGAATTATTTCCATCAAGCTACACTTGGTCTCCATGCTGCCTGGAAGCAAATAAATCACTTCAAGCTTTTCAACATAAAAAGTAAACATAAAAAAAACATTAATGCAAGTTTTTTTTTTTTTACTTTTCAATTTTTTACTATACTATTCTCTAGCATTAATCATAATATTACATTATAGAACGTGTCATTTCAACCTAAGAACTAGTTGTAAATTGAACATAAAAAACAAAACAAAAAACACCACATCTCATCCCCTTATCTCTGGTTTAGCTTGAGCTTTACACTGTTTGGCAATCATTTGATGCATGCAACAGTCAATAATAAGTGAAGTAGTTGTTGAAACAGAGGGGTGGGGAAGGCAGACAGTATGGCAGTGTCGCTCCATTTTAGTTCTTAGATCAGACAGCATGTAACACAAAGTGACAGGCAAAGCCGACTCCAAAAATCAAAGCCTCCTTTAGCTTCCACATGCTGCGAATGGAACCATTTGAGTGGCTTAGAAAAACTTCAAAGCTGAGGAAGAGGGAGACTTTTTTTAATTTCAGATAAGGCCCTGGAGCTGAATGTGAACTACTGGAATTGTACAAGTTCACATCTTAATCGACGTGACCAGTTGAATTGGGGGAATGAAGAACTCCTTTTTAGACTCCTGTTTTTCCTTCCTTCCTACTTCTATTTTACTTTCATAATTTGGCAAAGTTGCATAATCAAAACATGTGGCGAGAACAAGTAGAGGGTCTGATTTTGCATTGATTAAGAGTGGTGTTGAATGGAGTTTCTTAGTTAAGCTGAACCAGTATCATTAGCTTCATTGATTTCAGTATGTGGCCGCTGTTATTATCAAGCAGACATTTCTCCTAATTTGGCTTCTAAATGCATGAAAGGCATCATCTGTCAGTGCGTGCACTGCCTCTCTCTTTCTTTACCTTGTTCTCTCATGTGTGCTGAAGGTCTGCCTCAGGAGCAAAGGCCACAGTAGCACACAAACACACTAGCACATATAAATGAGGCAGGTGAAGCAGGAGTGGCACACCCGCTGTGCAGACAGTAAAGCAGCAGTATCTGCCCTATTACTCAGGAGAAAAAATAAACAAACAGCCTGTCTCACTTAGGATGCTTTCCCTAAATAAGCTGAAAAAAGGTTTGCTTACATGCTTTCCTCAACTGAATGATGTTTTCAACTCTTGTATCATAGAAAAGCATTCATAATTGGAATTCCCAGTATTACTGGAGACAGTTTGTCTATTAAGTTATGACATATTTGATTTTTGTTTTTTAAGGTTTATATACATACATTTTCAATACTGTCACTTCAACCATTTCAAAATCAAAAGTCAAACAGAGGAGTTATAACAATGAGACCAGCAGAGTCCAATAGGCTCTGTTATCAGCGCTGACGATACAACTAGCTAATTTTGACTCACATTTGAGCTGAAATGGCCTAATATAGATTCAGGCTGGAGCTGAAAGACACATTTTCACCCAATTTAGCTATTTTATACTGAGGAAGAACAACAACAACAAATCGATTGTCTTCCAGGAACTAATTTCATTTGACTCCACTGATTATGGGCTGAGGATTTGGCTAATGTCTTTTGCGTGAAAAACCCCTCTGCTCCCTGGTAAAATTAATGATGTAGGCAAGAAGCCATATTTGAGCCAAACACATGGTGCTGCTGAGAAAGCAATAATAATAATTATCCAGAGATTGTGCAAGATAGGACTGACATATTTGTCTGGCACAGTTTTGTCTTAGATACAGTGGAAACATTATTTTGCAGGGGGTCAGTCCTTGCATTTTTAATTGCTGTTGTCTTAAAAAAGGAAACAATGTTTTTCATGATGAGTTCTTAAACAGTGCCATGACCCAGAGTCTCTTACCAGTCTTACACATTTGCAGTGAAAATTATCATTTGGTCAGCAGTAACACCTAAATAAGCTCCAATTTGCTACCAATCAAAATATGACTGGTTGACCAAAACATTTGTGGCTGGTTATAATATATTGAAGGCTAAGAGTAACAAAAGACCAAATGTTGTACTCAGTGTGAGGATGGCTGTGCTTCTTGCTTTGCTTGCTCTTTCCCCAGGTATGCAGCAAACCAGTGATCTCTGCACTGACAGCCCTTCATGTATGATTTATCATTTTGTCAAACTGCTGTAAACTAGATACAAATAGACAGTTCAAATTTGAGATATGGTGTTAGAATAACTTTTATTGCATCCTCCTTTGCACCTTCAGTGGTACATGCAAGCAGGATAGAAAGTGTCCCTCTGCAATGAGGAATGAATTTATCTGGGATCTTTTCATTACCACACCATGAGAATCTGCTGGAATGTTCCACAAATGACAAGGTTTGAGACAGTAAATTAAAAAAAGCAATATGGATTTGGGCACACTTGTGACAACTGATTTTATTCTAGAATGTACTTGCATAAAATATTAAGCCCACGACACTGGGAGAAGGTCAGTTCTACTTTCTGTTAAATCCCTGGCCTGTTTTTTTTTTTTGTTTTTGTTTTTTTGGGGGGGTCCGAGGCTTTCCCCTTTTTCTTGTCTTCCTCATAATTACTGTGTGAGAACCTGGGAACCACCCGGTCCGGCAGAGCAAGCATAGGAAACTCACGGAAGCATCAGCAGCGCTGCAGCAAGGAGACACAGGCAACTTAAGTCCTAATTGTAATTATAATGCCTTTAAATGCCTTTGGAAGTTCAGGTCTGAGTCCATCACTGTTCCCAGATTTCGGGCCTGATCAGTGGTTTCTAGCTGAAGCAGCTGAAGCTGTGTGCTTACTTTTGATCTCTCCTCTACTGGTCCAAAGATTATTACTTCAGTTTTGTTTTTATGCAATTGAAGAAAATGTTGGCACATTCATGCATTGATTTCTTCTAAAAATCTGTATAATCTGACCCAATCTGTATAATATGATTGAACTTGATTTTGTAAAGTGCCTTGAGATGACATGTTTCATGATTTGGCGCTATATAAATAAAATAAAATTGAAATTGAAATTCTAGGCATTTACTCAGTGCTTGAACTGGTTCATAGTCACCTGGTGACATAGTGATGTAGAGCTGTGTGTCGTCTGCATAGTTATTGTAGCTGATGTTGTTTCTTATGATCTGAGCTAGAGGGAGCATGTAGATATTGAAGAGGAGGGGACCCAGGATGGACCCTTGGGGAACCCCACATGTAATTTTTGTCGTCTGGGATGTAAAGTTACCTGCTGTCCCTGTCCTTTATGTAGGATTTATACCCCAAACACCGCTCAGGCAATGAAGCCAATGGTTTAGCCCAATGTCAGCCGTACATCAGGCCCTTCAGCCCATGGCCATGCCTTTTGCCAACCAGAAAGGCGAGGCCAAACACCAAGGTAACTCAAACAAAGAAATATGTATTAACTTTTTAAGTCCGTTGGGCCAGATTTCGGTCCAGGCAGAGCCAAGCCTATTTTATCATGCTTTAAAAGTAGGTCAGAAACGGTCACGTTTATTCTTTCCTAATTACCTCGAAGGAGGAGACTTCAATGTTTATAAAACAAGTCCATACTTTTTTAATAAATACTTTCAGTTTTTACAACATTACTGTTTTTTAGTCAGAAAGCTCTACGCTGTCTTATCAGTTGAAACACCGATCAGGTGCCACCTTGCTGTTAATAATCACCTTCTTTTTCAAGGGGGCTACATTGTCTAATGCAAAATCCAAAAAGGAAGTGACACCATCAACAAAGGCATCAATTTGTGAATGGGAAGAAACAACATTGCTGCCATCTGCTGGGCATTTCTGTGATACTGAGGAAATTAAAGGCGTGGACAGACTCTTTACAGCATACAGCATTATCTGACAAAGATCTACTATAATGAAACCTTCTTTTAGAGGGTGGAGAACTCAGTTAAATTGAACTCCAAAGGTTATTAAAAAATGGTCAGATAGGACAGGGTTGTGAAGAGATACTGTTAATTCTTCACAGTCAATGCCTTCATACAATGTCCAAAGTATGAAGGCAAGAGTGTGTCCGTTTAAACCAATTGAATTCTGGATTGTACTAAAACCTACATTAAGGGTATCACATTCAGTGTCAACAGGAATGTTAAAATTCCACACTATAATAACCTTATCAGTGTTTAACACTAAATCACATAAGAAATCTGAGAACTGATCCAAAAACTGAGAGTAAGGGCCTGGTGGATGATACAAAACAACAAAAAAGAGGTCTTATTGCTTTGCAGTTTGAATGTGGGAAATTAAGGGTTAAATGTTAAAAAAAATTGTAGTTATAAATTGGCCTGGGACTAATTAATAAATCAGACTGAAAGATGTTTGTGGCTCCTCCTCTTCCTGTAGTCCTCTTGCAGCCAGGTTTCTGTGAGACAAAACAAATCAATCTTATTATCAGAAATCAATTCTTAACAAAGTCTTTGGAGGGAGAAACCTTATATAAACCAAATATAATTGTTTTATTTTTTGGTTCAAGTTGAGCTGTATTGATTTTTATGAGATTTTTATGATTTGTTCTTTTAGATCAGTTTTTAACCTGTTCAGTTATGGCTGTGGGAAAGACACTGTCTCAATGGGGTAATGGATGGGTAACAGGACAGAAGCTGCAGAGAGGTGTGTTAAACTGTGGTTCTGCTTCCTGGTTTGGACCCTGGGTTGTCAGCATTTTGGAGAACTAATAAATATGGCCAGATTCCTAGAAAGGAGAGCTGCACCCTTCAAAGTGGGATGGATGCAACCTCTCCGGATCAGATCAGGTTTTCCCCAGAAAGCTCACCAGTTATCAATGTGGCCCACATCATTTTCAGGACACCACCTAAACAACCAGCGGTTGAATGATAACATGTGGCTAAACATGTCATCACTGGTTAGATCAGGCAGGGGACCAGAAAACATTGTTTTAGCAAACCTACATACACTAACGTCAGTGACATCCAATTGGCCTAACTGGGTGTCATTACAGCCAGCGTGACTTACAATCTATGGAACTTGAGAATGGCCCGACATGAGGGAATTGTCTAACAAAATTGATAAAATAATAAAGGACATGAGCTAACTAGACAGACACCGAATCTAACAGATACCAAATTATACTATAAACATAAATACTGATTGGGGGCTCGTTCTTCGTACGTTGCTTAAAACATCCAAGATCAAATGAGACATCCAAGATGATTTCATCCTGCTAATCCTGATCCGGCTAATTGGGTTCTTCCAACACACCTGTTGTTTATGATTAGTATGGCTGGATTGAGTTATCTGAGCTGTACAGCATGGCCAAAGAACGTGCACAGTTTTTCTCCCAAGCAGAAAAAACTTGGCCAAACTTCTTTGGCTATGCAAGAGCTTTTAATGGAAGGTTATGCCGAATTTGAGTCAATAATTAAAATTACAGGGAACACCTCAAAGTCTGCTGAAGCCAGGAGAGAGGGCTGGCAAAAAGTAGCAGACAAATTATTGTGTAAATACTGTCCATGGTAGATGTTTCTGTCACTTTCTACAGTATGAATTTTTGCATTTTAATAATTTAATATTTACTTTGTTCTTTTATGTCAGAGCCTCCACAAGACCCACTAGAACATGGGGACAAGTAAAAGTGAAATACAAGAATATTCTACAAAATGGTAGCCTTTAATTATACTGTATTTTAAAAAGCCACTTCTTCCTCTTTTTAAAAGCCACTGTTAAATGATGTGTTTGTCTGTTTATAACAGCCACCAAGAAAAAGGCTGGGAAAAAAAAAACAGGTGGTGGTCCTGCACCACCAGACTATACCCCAGCAGAGGAGCTGGCCCTTGGGTTAAATTTAAAACCGGACCATTGTGGAGGGCATCCCTGGGGGCAGCTCTTCCTCAGACCCAAAGCCAGGGACCAGTAGCAGCAACACCTTCATTACTGGTTGGCTAAATGAGCTTTTAATTCTCTTAGTACACTGTAACATTATTTGTTGCTGCATTACATTAAGTACAATCCAAATGGCTCGTACAGTCATTTCAACCCTTTGTGAAAGTGAAAACTTCTAAATTTTCAGTTAATATAAAATATGTTGCTATTAGTTAATGATCACATTATACTTTTTGCTGTGTAGTTAATTGGAATGACAACTCCTCCCCCTTTTGTGCAGTTTAACATAATACACCAACACTTTTACCTGTTCCCAAGCAAGTGGTGGCTAAGGCATATGCAGTAAGTTGTGTACTTTTTCTAACTTGCATAAAGGGAAGAAACTGTAACACTTTGTAATACATTTATTTCTATTGCACAGAACAGTGAAGAAACCCTCTCAGATGACTGTCCTTTGGAGGAAGAACCTGTAAGTGCATAAATGTGAAGTACGAAGAATGGGGCACTGAAGCAAAACTAATGACAGAAACAAGGATCTCAGGATAAACAATACTAAAGATGAAAATATAACAGACTGCAGAATCCCCAGGGAGCTACAAAAGGTACCAAATTTTTCAGACTATCAGGCACACTTAACTTCCTTAAATTTTGTCAAAAAATGAGAGTGTGCCTTATAATTTGGTGTGCCTTATGTATGATTACCATACTTGATGTTCTTACTGACCAATTTTATGTGGTACAATGCGCTCAAAAATCTGTCACAATGTGTAAGTACGACTTTAGTAAACAACAAAGCTGGTCTGCTCAGTGGATATTGAACCGCACTACCTGATCGGCCCCCGAACAGGACCCCTGAGCAGTCTAAAAGACTGCCTGACTGTAATGTCTAAACTAGAAGCACTTTCCTGTAAGTCGCCGTGTGGACAGGTTGACAACGAGCAGTAGGAATAACAGCGTTGTACTGAAGAAAATTATGGAAGCCAGGCAGCTTTGAGGTCCTCAATCTCCTTTTTCTTTTCTTTTATGCAAAAATAATCCAAAGTGCAAGCGCATGGTGGCATGGCAGCAATAGCTTCCTTACAGTAGCAGAACATCTCAATAAATGAACTGGACGCCTTCTAAAGGGTTAAAACCTAACTAAGTAAAACCATTAAAACCACTAGGGATGTACAATAACATTAGCACAATAATGTCTGTAACATTAGTCAGCCTGTTCTCTCTGTCAGTCATTTCACTTCCCCTGATTACCTCCACCTGTCCTAGTTAATTAGAGTCACTTGGTTTCTCCTGTCCACTTGTCTATTTAAGCTTGCTTCCCCTGTCACTTCTTTACCAGAATGACTCAATCCTCATGCCCGACCCTTGTCTGCTTCTGTTGGTTGCCTGACTGGATTCTGGACCTTAGCTGCCTGCAGGACCTCGGATTCTGTTTGCACCTGGACTGTCTGCCTGTTAACCCGACCTTTTCCTGTCTGTGAGTTGCCGAGCCTGTTTAATCCCCTTTTGTTTTCTGAGTTGCCAGTATCTCGGACCTGGTGTGGACCTGTGTCTTGGAGTCCCCAGTCTGGACTGTCTGCAAAGCTGTGTCTCGTCCCTGGATTATTTTCCCAGGTCTGCTCCTGCTCCTTGCGGTTTATCCTGCCGGTCTCCCCTCTGGACTCACCTGAAGACTGTTTTTGTTTGTTTCTACCTGACCTTTATTTGTTCTCAATTAAACCTCCTTAACACACACCCCTGTGTCTGGCTGAATACTAAGTTCTGATTCATAATTCATTACATGTTCTCTCTCTTTTATCTTCATAGTAGGTATACCTGGTCTGACGTTCTGTTAACTGTGACATCATCCAGAGAAGACGGCTCACCCGCTATTACCATCTAATGTAGAACAGATTACTGGATCAATGTGTGCTTCTGTGCTTTTTTGTCTCTCTTGTGTCTCTGCTCTGTCTTCCGTAACCCCAGTCGGTCGAGGCAGATGACCGTTCATACTGAGCCCGGTTCTGCCGGAGGTTTTCCTTCCCGTTAATGGGGAGATTTTCTTCCCACTGTCGCTTCATGCTTTCTCAGTATGAGGGATTGCAGCAAAGCCATGGACAATGCAGACGACTCTCCCTGTGGCTCTACGCTTCCCCAGGAGTGAATGCTGCTTGTTGGGACTTTGATGCAATCAACTGGTTTCCTTATATAGGAAAATTTTTGACAAATCTGTATAATCTGACCCAATCTGTATCCTCCTGAGACCCCGCATCCTCATATGAGGACATTACATTTTTGCTGTTCTGCACCATGATACTTAATTTGTAAGAATTTTGACCAATTGCCCTCATCTGGGGGCCCTACCTGCACCACCTAGTGGTCTCATAATGAAATTACACTCATTTGAAAAAAAAAAAAAACATGGCGTGGATGACAGCGAACGTCTTCTACAGCAGCTCCCGACAGAAACATGGACAAGGTAAAAATTTTATGATTGAATCAAATTTTATGATTGAAACTAGTTTATGCACAATAATGTCTGTAGCTTCACGTGGCATGCTTATTTGATATATTTGAGTAATATTAGCAGGCTACAACGTTTGTAAACATGACGTACTTCTTTGAGGACATCAGGTCTACCTTCAGTGCAAAAACATAACAGTTTTCCAAGAGCATTTGTGTTTATTTCTAGTCAAAATGTCTAATTTCTAGTCAAAATAAGTCTTATTACACTTAAAATAAGACTCATCCTGTAAAAAGGAACTTGTTTTTAGACAATCAAAACTTGTTTCAAGCAAACTTTCACTAAAAAATAAGTAGAATAATTTGCCAGTGGAGCAAGTTTTTATTTCCTATTACAAGGAAATAGATTGTGCATTTTTATCATTACAGGGGGAATGTCCTTTTTGAGAGCTGAACGATCGTTAAATGCAACCGCGAATGACTCTGAGATTGAAGATTTGTCAGATGTTGAAGAGGATGATCCTGCTGTGGGTGAAATCGCTCCATGTGAAGCAACTGTGGAGCAACCTGATGATTCTGATTCAGGCTATCAACCTGATGCTGCTGATATAAGTGAAGATACTGACAGCGATGTGAGTGAGCCACAACATAAACAACAGCATCTTGAGAATGATGAGACATAACCTAATTCCCATGTTTTTGCTCCGTAGCACTTTATTTCATTCAGTTGAGTATATTGCAAATAAAATGTTAAATGCTACTTAACCATCAGACGACCAAATATTGTACAGGAGTACAATGCAAAGATGGGTGGGGTAGACTTATCAGACAGAATGATGAGCTACTACAGGATGAGCGTGCGAACAAAGAAGTGGACGATTCACATGCTTATGCACTTCATGGATCTTGCTCTGGCCAACAGCTGGCTGCTGTATCGCAGATATCATCAAGAACACGGTACCCCAAGAAAGGCTATCATGACGTTTCTCGCGTTCCGCATGGACGTGGCTCAGGTGTCCCTCAACAAGTGTGATGTCACGCATGCAGAGGAAGAAAGTGCATGCTGTCCACAACCTGGCCAAAGATCCCTGGTCACTTCAATCCCCCACATCTCAGCGCGCACAGCTTCTGCTGCTCATCTGCCGGAAGTTGCTGATCTCAAGAACTCGATGCGTTTCAGACAACAAGGCTGCTCTGGGAAATCCCGTGTACGCTGTCTGACATGCAATGTGTTCCTTTGCCTGCAAAGTCAGCGCAACTGCTATGAACCTTTTCACGGAGGCCAGTAGGACTACTTGAATACTTAAATGTTTGTTTGAGTTTGCTATGACACGTTCATAATGATGTTCATAAACGTTGCACTTTTCCATGCAAAGCCTTTCACATAGGCAAGCAGGAATACTTGAATTCATGACTGAGTTCGCCATGACATGCTCATAATGAAGTTCATAAAGTTTGCACTTTTCCATGCAAAAGCTGCACACTTTTATCTGCACTTTTATGTTTGTTGACAGTATAAAATAAAGTTTTGTACTTTGTTAACCAATGGTGTCTTCATTGTGAAAGTCTGGACAGAAAGCAGCATAAATCTACATAATGTGAAACACAGATGTAAATAATAACATTGATTGAATGGTCTTGTCGTCACACAGATAGACCCAATGTCCTCATCTGAGGACATTGGGTTTTGAGATAACCACTTATTGTAGAAAGCTAAAATTTCATTTTTAGGCTAATTGGGTCCTTATGATCCCAAATGACAAGGAAAAAATGTATATGCAAAAACAGACCCATTGTCCTCATATGAGGGCATTGGTTTTGACATAGTTCAAGAGCACATAGAAAGCTAAAATTTAATTTCAACTAAAATTAGGTCATACTAATCCCAAATAGTAAGGAGACATAAAAAATGCACATCAAACAAAAGCCCGGGTCTCAGGAGGGTATAATATGATTGAACTTGACTTTGTAAAGTGCCTTGAGATGACATGTTTCATGAATTGGCGCTATATAAATAAAATTTAATTGAATGTGTAAGTTAATTCAATATACCAGTAAAGTTTACTTTGGCCTTATGTTAGAAACAGGGCAGTGTAGTCCAACTACTTTGTCCTCCCGGCCGAGACGGATAGTTTGTTCGTCTCCCTTAAAAAAAGTTGCTGCACGTTGTCTGACAGTGTCTAACTTCACTTGTGCTGCTGCTTGTATTAATATGGTATAGCCCTGTGGAGCGTCTGGCCCCTGGCTGCACGTGATGCAAATTGGCCAATGAGCTGTGTCAGTCAGGCTTGTTGCTAGCTATTTTTTGACACAGGCAAGCCTGTGGAAAGCAAGGAGAAAAAGAGAAGAGAAAGAGTCCACTGAAAGAAGTTCAGTGGATTGTTGAAAGAAAAGAGAAATGGCGTGGTCAAAAATGAGGAAAGTAGAAACAGAATACAGAATTTAAAGAAGAATGGACTGATGTCTTGCCAGCTGGGAGCCCAAAACAGTGTCTCATTTGTTCTGAGACCGTCAAAAGCAGTACCATTAAGCAGCACTATGAAATGAAGCACATCACATTTTCCAAAACATATCCGCTTGCTTCAGCCATGCATACAAAGAAAATAGTTGATTCAAAGGCACAATATGATCGGTCCTCCAGAATTATGGTCCATGCATTCACTCCTCAACGTACAAGTGTTCTCTGAGAATTGCATGAATATTGGGATAGCATAAAAAGTCACTCAGCGATGCAATGGTTGGCAAATAATTTATGAGTGCAGTTGCTATGACATTGTTTGATGGAAAGTAAAACTAAAAGCTTTGCCAAAAAAAATACAGCAAATCCCTTTGTCAGAAACATCGACCATAAGCAAAACAGAAATTGTGACACATGATGTACTGGCACAGCTTGATGAGGCAATTCAAAAGGCAGAATGCATAGGTTTGGCTCTAGATGAGTCCCCTGATATAACTGACAATGCCCAGCTTGTAGTTTTTGTGAGATTCAAAGAGGAAAATAAAATGTTTTAAGACCATTGGGTGTAGCATCTCTGAAGAGCAAAACAAGAGTGAAACATGTCTACCAAACAATAAAAAAGATGTTAACTGAAAGGGGAATATATGTGAAAAAAGTTGTTTCAATCACACTATTCTGTGAACCATGCACCGTCAACTTTGTCTCAAAACAAAGTTCAGCCAGTGCCAAAACAATTAAGCTCAGTACAGCCCGAACAAGCCAAGATAAAGATAGCAAGAAAGATGACACAGAAAGAGATTACATCAGAATTACAGGAGGATTCATGCCATATTTCAACAGGACAAAAAGAGGACTCCCATTTAACTTTCACAGAGAACCCAAAGCCTCCATCCCCACAAATACCAGCCCAGACCACACCCACCTCCCCTTTTTCTCCACAAAGCCCAGATGTCCCCTAAGGGTAGGGTTACAATTGTAGCCCTAACCCTAATTTACACACAACATGAAAAAGTTTTTTAAGATTGGCCCACAGTTAACATCCTCTCAGCGCAGCCATTCTGACAACCCTAGCTCTGCGACTAAACCAGCATCTTCCAAAGGCAATCTTCCTCTACTTATCAAGGAACATGCCTGTGCTCAGGATTTCAGAGGACCTCTCTGTGACACACACCGGGCCCTAGCAGCAACCTTATCAGACATGACAGTTTCCAGCATCAGCTTGGGCCTTTTGATTATCGATTATCTGTGATGATACGTGGCAGACATAAGAAAAACAAAAGGATGACAAACATGAATTAACAATCATACTTAAAAGTCACAGAGCCAAACACATTTGTTTAGGATTGCCTTTGCCTGTTCTAGTTAAACTGTGTTACTGAAACATCATTATTTCAACTTTGTAGTCCAACTGTTTTTAATACTTGCTTTAAGCTTCCATTTTCCCATGTTGTATTTTGTTTAATGTTTTCTACATTTTATTCCAGCTGCTTTTATTCAGTTTTTATTTTCCTATATTTAATCATGTAAAGCACTTTGCATTGTCTTTGTACTGAAATGTGCTTTAGAAATAAAATTGCCTTACCTTACAGATGGAGCCCCAGCCATGTTAGGGAGAGAAAAGGGAGCGGTGAGAAGAATGAAAGAGGAGCACCCTCTTGCGATTGTATAATACACCAATCAGTCCTATGTGCCATCCTCTCGGATCAGTATGCTGATATGATGAACACAATGAGAATGAATAACTTCATCTGGGCAGCTTCTACTCTGTAACATTGCCTGCTCAGAGAGTTCCTCATAAAAGTTGATGCAAATGCAGATGACCTCTTGCTGCACAACAATGTTAGGTGTCTCAGTAAGGGCAGAGTTTTGGAGCGCTTTTGCTCCATCTAAAAAGAAATTCAAACTTTATTGGGACAACCAAAGAGCCAAAAGACAACACAATTTATTTAATTTCTGAATGATGCAGAGAAGATGGATTATGTAGCTTCCTTGGCTTACGTGACATCCCACCAGAATCAACTGAATTTAAAGCTACAAGGCAAGGACAATTCAGTCTGATCTGATGACAGCTGTCCAGGCATTCCAAAGAAAACTGGAGATATTCAGTGAAGACCTGCAGGAGGACAGCACACTCTTCCCGGCTGTCAAGGAACAAGTCTGGGGAGACAAGACTGGATATTTTAAATTTGCGGACATACAATCACCAATTTTGAGAAACAGTCTGACAGTTTCACCCTTGGAGCGCAGCGCAGTCTGTTCATTCAGAACCCATTCCTTATCACTGAGATCCGAGGATTTTTCCAAGGAGGCAGGTGACACCTTTAACTGGGCAAAGGTCTCTTCAACTGGAACTGTCAGATCTTTAGTCCGATGTGGTGCTAAAATGGCAGGTTGGAGTGTGTGATGCTACATATTTCTGGATCCAAAAAGTCTCAGAGACAGCTTTTCCAACTCTGAAAATGGCCCCATGCATGGCCCCATGCATTTTGAGTATATCTGGCTCAACCTACTGCTGTGAAGCAGCATTCTCCACCATGAACACAATAAAAAATAAATATCGATCCAGGCTCACAAATGAGCACCTTGATATATGCTTGAGAATGGCTTTGTCGCCATTCAAGCCTGGGTTTGAAATCCTTGCAGCTCACTTTTCTCATTGTGCCAAATAAAATCAAACAAATAAAAAACAAAAAAGTCAGTTCAGCTGTTTTATAAAAGATGTTCTAAGATATGAAAGTCAGGAAATAGTTTATACCAAACTGTTAAGGATTGTTCTGTATTTCAATATGTAAACACGTTTTTGTGCTTAAAGCTCCTTTTTATGTTGTTGTTTTTTTATTTTAAAAAAATGCATTTTATTTCACTGTTAAATGCTGTTTAAAGTAAATGACTATAATGAAAAATGTCTCTGGACCTTTACTGTTTTTTTATTTTTATTTGGACCCTGCTGATTTTTAATTAGGTAGTGACCCTTGGTTTACATCAACAAGTGCTACCTAAAAAATATTGGCATGCTATTTTTTATGCATATTGGTGTGTTGATAGAAATAAACATCTAACACAAAACATTAAAATAAGTATTTGATTTTCCTGCATCAACCTCAAGCTCACATTAAAAACGCAATATAATAAAATAATATAATAAAATTGCCCTAAGCATTGAATTTGATTTTAATATTTGTTAAGTGGTGCTCCCTGACTACACAGCAGTGTGCCAAGCATTTAAATATTAAATTGAAATTGAGTGTTGTGGCACATTTTTCCATTTCGTACTTTCAAGCTAAGCCTATGGTTGAAACAGGAGAAATAAATATGTTTTGTATTCAAAATACATAACAAAATGATCTGCCACTTACAGTATATCATGTTTGGATATTAAAAATAGAAAGATAGAATGATACACAGATATAATTTTAATATGATGCATCAACTGGGACAGACCCCATGTCCTGTGTGTGTGTGTGTGTGTGTGTGTTTGTGTGTGTGTGTGTGTGTTATTTGTGTGTGTTATTTGTGACTTCTGAACCAGTGTCTCATCAAAACTTCATTGTGGTCACTTATATTATAAATAACTATTGCTTTTTTAAATTTGTGTGTCTTTTTAAGCAATGGATGTTTTAAAATGCTGAGGTTTTCCTTAAATTTTTTACTGTGAATTTCTTATTCCAAGAGCCTTAAAACTGATGCTGGGTATAGATTATGAAATTCATGATTATTTGTCTCTCATGTACATATTATGCATTTCTGAATAAATGTATTTTCTTTTAACACTAATTTTGCCTTGGTAGTCTTTAATGTTTTTGTCTCACCAAGTCATCCTTCCTGATCATTCATTTATATCCACAAATGTTTGCTGAAAGTCAAATGTTTCTTCTTTGTCTGAACAGTGGGCATTGTCTGAAATTTCAGTGCTAGCTGGGAAGTCGGAGATGCCATGTCCATGAGAAACGTCTGGAGAGTTGAAGCAATATGGCAAGCCGTTTAATATAAATTCGGTTTTACCGCCCTTACATTCCAGATATCTCAAATTGTTTTGTGACTAGACGTTTTAGCAATTTAAGATATCTCTAATTGTGTTTTGACTAGTCAAAATACCTGTTCGAGATATCAAAAATTACATTCTGACTAGTCGAAATGACATCAGATTTACCATTGAGTTGTATGGAGACGTGAATTCAAGATATCTTGAATGAATTACTGACTATCTGAAATGCCCATTTCAGATATCTACAATTAAATTATGACTAGTCAAAATTACAATTCAAGATAACTTAAATTTAGTTTTGACTAGTCATAATTCTAATTAAAGATATCTCAAATGCCACTATAATTCAAGATATCTTAAATGTATTTTTGGATAGGCGATATGCAGCTTTGACTGGTGAAAACTAAATTATAGATATGTTAAAAGCGAATAATGACTAGACAAAACTAAATTTAAGATTATCTTGAATTGTAATTTTGACTAGTCAAAATTCCATTTAAGATATCTCTAAATGAATTAGAGATATCTTGAATTATTCAGCTTTTCCATTTAAGATATCTTAAATTGACATTCTGACTAGTCAAAATTACGTTACGGATATCTTAAATTACGAAACGGCTTGCCGTAGCTCATCACACATGAACCCGAGGCGTGTGCTTTTGTTTTCAGAGGAGTTAAAGGAGGGTGCTGTAATGACTTGTGCCGTCTAGCATGTCAAAATCAAGAGCTAGCTGGCTTTACCATAATTCCGAAGAGGCAGATAGCTTTACCACAGTATAAAAACTGCATCTGGTTATTAACTGAACTGGCCCGGGCTGCGGAATATTCCTTATTTCCAGCTTGGACATGGGTCGATAGTAGCGCTTTCAGCTTCCCTAAGCCGTTTTTCAGTGCATTGTGTGTGTCGGTAGAAAGTAAATCAGAAAATCTTAGCAAATTTCTTAAGCATTCTTCAAGTATACTATTTTTGCGCTCTCCGCATATCCCATACTGAAAAAGCTCTTTCTATATTGTGGCATTTTCTTACAATTTTGTCGAAAACTGCCAGCGCCATTGAATGTTCAGGCAATTATTTGGACAGCTTACAGCCAATAAGGGGCTTACACACAATGTCTTATTTGAGATATCTTAAATTGTAATTCTGACTAGTCATAATTACGTTTGAGGTATCTTAAAATACAATTACAGATGTGTGACGCTTTCAATGACGAATCCGGTGACGTAATTTGAGATATCTTGAAAGGAAGTTTGATTAGTCAAAATGTAATTGAAGATATCTTGAATTATTATTCTTCCTAGTCAGAATGTAAATAAATATATCTTAAATTACCATTCCAGATAGTCAAAATGTAGTTTTGTCTAGTCAAAATGCATTTTAAGATATCTGGAATGTAATTACGGATGGTCAGACGGAACAGAATTTATGTTAAAAACCCTAACCCAGAAGCAAAGACAATTGCTAGGCACTGTGGTAAGGCAGCTCCTTCTTTTTATGGAGTTTATGGGCAAGTGGATAAGAACATTATAGTGTGCACTACCACCACCAACTGGTATGGAGTGTGGTTCATCATGAGTTAAGTTCCCATGAGTGTACAGTAGTTCAACAAATTAGAATATGCATTTCCAAGAGGGTTGTTTGCCAAACAAAAAGTACCTTTTGGAAAAGCAGGTATTAACATACTTTTCATTAAAGCCCCATTTCTGCATGAAAAATATAAAAAAAATTTATTGGCCTGATACAATATGTAAACTTAAATGCTGTGTGGAAATGCTTAAATGCCTTCTGAAGGTGACAAAAAAAAAACAGAAACAAAGTCTTTAAGACACAATCAGTCTTTGTTAATCAATTTAAAGTGTTTCCCTCAGTGAATTGACTAACTGAAATATGAGCTTTTCAATAATATTCTAATTTACCAAATATTCAATTCAATTCAATTTTATTTATATAGCGCCAATTCATGAAACATGTCATCTCGAGGCACTTTACAAAGTCAAATCAATCATATTAGACAGACTGGTCAAAAATGTCCTATATAAGGGAACTAGTTGGTTGCTTCGAAGTCCTGACAAGCATCATTCACTCCTGGAGAAGCGTAGAGCTACAGGGAGAGTCGTCTGCGTTGTACATGGCTTTGCAGCAATCCCTCATACTGAGCAAGCATGAAAACCACCCATTAGCGGGAAGGAAAAACCTCCAGCAGAACCAGGCTCAGTTGAACGGTCATCTGCCTCGACCGACTGGGGGTTACAGAAGACAGAGCAGAGACACAACAAGACAGACAAAAAAGCACAGAAGCACACATTGATCCAGTAATCTGTTCTACATTATATGGTAATAGCGGATGATCTGTCTTCCTTGGATGAGGTCACAGTTAACAGAACGTCAAACCAGGTGTACCTGCTATGAAGAAAAAGCATAACTATGGAGGTAGCTCAGGGTAACATGAGCCACTCTAACTATAACCTTTGTCAAAAAGGAAAGTTTTAAGATTAGTTTTAAAAGTAGACAGGGTGTCTGCCTCACGGACCAAAACTGGGAGTTGGTTCCACAGGAGAGTAGCCTGATAGCTAAAGGATCTGCCTCCCATTCTACTTTTAGAGACTCTAGGTACCACCAGCAGACCTGCAGTCTGAGAGCGAAGTGCTCTGTTAGGAACAAACGGGGTAATCAGAGCTCTGATATATGATGGAGCTTGATTATTAAGGGCTTTATACGTTAGAAGAAGAATTTTAAATTATATTGTTGATTTAACAGGAAGCCAGTGAAGGGAAGCTAAAATTGGAGAAATATGATCCCTCTTGTTGATTTTCATCAGAACTCTTGCTGCAACATTTTGGATCAGCTGAAGGCTTTGAACTGCATTTTGTGGACTTCCTGATAGTAAAGAATTACAATAGTCCAGCTTTAAAGTAACAAATGCATGGACTAGTTTTTCAGTGTCACCCCTGGACAGAATGTTTCTAATTTTGGCGATATTCCTGAGGTGAAAAAAGGAAACTCTGGAAACCTGTTTAATATGGGATTTAAATGACATGTCTTGGTCAAAAATAACACCAAGATTTTTTACTTTATTACCAGAGGCCAAGTTAATGCCAAGATTAAGTGATTGGTTAAGAAGTTTATTTTTTGAGGACTCTGGTCCAAAGATTATAACTTCTGTCTTGTCAGAATTTAGATGCCGGAGATTTAAAGTCATCCTGGTTTTGATGTCATCAAGACATGACTGCAGTCGAAGTAATTGATTGATCATCAGGATTTATGGATAAATATAGCTGAGTGGGAGTTAATCCCATGCTGTCTGATAATTTTGCCAATCGGAAGCATATATATAGTAAAGAGAATTGGTCCAAGGACTGAACCCTGTGGTACTCCATATGTCACCCTAGAGTTTGAAGAAGATTTATTATTTACATGAACAAACTGGAATCTGTCCGACAGATAAGATTTAAACCAGCCTAATGCTTTCCCCTTAATCCCTACAGTATGCTCAAGTCTTTGTTGGAGAATATTGTGATCAACTGTATCAAATGCAGCACTAAGATCTAACAGGACAAGTATAGACACAAGTCCATTATCTGAGGCCATGAGAATATCATTGGTGACCTTCACCAGAGCTGTTTCAGTGCTATGATGAGCTCTGAAGCCTGACTGAAACTCCTCAAGTAGCTCATTACTTTGTAAATGTTCACATAGTTGATTAGCAACTACTTTCTCAAGAATTTTAGATAAGAAAAGAAGATTAGATATAGGTCTGTAATTTACTAAATCATCTTGATCAAGAGAAGGTTTCTTAAGTAAAGGTTTAATAACAGCTACTTTAAAAGCCTGTGGTACATATCCATTTACTAAGGATAGATTAATCATGTCTAAAATAGTGCCACTGATCAAAGGGAATATGTCCTTAAACAACTTGGTTGGGATTGGGTCTAACATACAGGTAGAAGGTTTAGATGAAGCTAAAATTTTAGATAGCTCAGAAAGCTCTACTGCTTCTAAACAGTTCAGACTCTGCGCAGGTTCTAAAGATTCCTCCAACGCTGCCTCACTTACTGAGGACGAGGTAATCATGTTTGAGAGGATGCCAATTATTTTATTTTTAATGGAATCAATTTTATTTATGAAGAATCCCATAAAATCATTACTGCTAAGAGCTAAGGGAATGGATGGATCAACAGAGCTGTGGCTCTGGGTAAGTTTGGCAACTGTACTGAAGAGAAATCTAGGATTATTTTTGTTCTCCTCAATTAATCATGAGAAATATGCAGCTCTAACTCTGCGAAGGGACGTGCAACTTTATTTTCTTAAAGAATCTAATAGTGTGTATATGTTTGCACCCTAAATGTATTTGCAATGTGTCTATTACATTGAACTTCTCTTTAATTCTTTCAAAGTGCCGGACATTTCAATATAACATGTTTTATTGATCCCTCCTCCCCACAGTATTCACTCTTCCTACACTATGCTTTTTATTATTAATCAGTATAGAATTAAGTTGTATACATCCAAATCTTAATCTTGTAATTAATCTATCCTCCTTTCTGCCTGTAATCCAGTTCTTATGTACCATACCAATTTTGTTATGAATTACTGCAGGTGAACCCAATATTTAGCCGGACACAGATATGTTTAAAAGGTTTATTGAAGGGATGAGGCAGGCGAGCAGTAACAGTCTTGGTAGATGAGTCTTGGCTGAATGAGCAGGCAGGAGATGAGAGGAGACCAGAACAGGTGGTGTATGCCAGGAAACACCCAAACAAGCGGCAGGGATTTACAGAGAAACAGGCAGCTTCTGAAGCAGAACAGAGAGCTTCCAAAGAAATTGACCTGCTGGTAAAATCACTTGGGCCAGAGTCAACCAAACATGCGCAACGCATTAAAGCTGTAAACATTAACAAACCAGTTGCTGCATTAGATCTTATCTGGGAGAGGCAACAAGAGATCTATGGGTCACCAGAGGCCATAGAGGGCACTCTTTTTGCCAAACTTGATAAGTTTTCCAAGATTGGGCCTAAAGACAATAAAAAAATTAAGAGTACTCAGTGATTTGTTACAGGAGATAGAATCTGCAAAACAAGAGGGATACATGTAAGGACGCTCCTATCTTGATACAGCAAGGGGCATTGCTCCTATTGTGGAAAAGCTGCTGTTAGGCCTACAGGACAAGTGGATGATGGAAGGCTCTTCCTATAGGCAGACGCACCATGTGACCTTTTTTCCATTCACCTTCTTTCTACAGTTCATACAGACTCAGGCAAGGGCATGCAATGACCCAAGCTTTAATCTGCAGTCTCCATCCACCCTCACAGTTAAAAAAGACTAGTATGAAGAGACCTTTAACAATTATCGCAGAACAGTGTCAGTGCACAAGACTAATGTAACAGACCCACCCACTGAAGGACCAGATAACTATTGTCCTGTGCATAACAAGCCACATGGCTTACAACAGTGCAGAGCCTTCAGGGAAAAATCCCTACAGGGAAGAAAAATAATATTAAAACAAAACAGAATTTGTTACAGGTGCTGTGCATCTAACAGGCACATAGACATGCACCAAGTCGCTCCTAGCTTCCCCAAAGTCCTCCAAACAGCAAAGCATGGCGGGGAGAAACAAGAAGGGCAAGAGACAGCAGTTGTTTCAAGCTGCACTTAAGTATTTGGAGAAGGTTTCTCTGGGAAATCATGTTCAAAGATATGTCTAGTTGATGTATACCCCGCCAATGATCCAAGCAGGCGCCGGAGGATGTATGCTATGCTGGATGACCAGAGTAAAGTATAGCTTGCACGCTCTGAGTTTTTTGACATGTTTGAGGTCAATAGTAATGCAGCGCCATACACCCTCCAGACATGCAGTGGTATAGGTCTCACTTCTGGCAGAAGAGCCCTTGGTTATATGATCGAGTCCATTGATGGCTCTCTTGCTATGCCCCTGCCCATGCTAATCGAGTGCAATATGATACCCAACAAAAGAGAAGAAACTCCTACACCATCAGCCGCTAGTGCTCACAGCCACCTCAAGGGTTTAGCTCACAAAATACCACCTTTAGACAACAGCGCTGACATTTTGCTACTGCTCGGAAGGGACATTTTGAGAGTACATAAAGTCAAATCAACGGGCCCCATGATGCACCATACGCCCAGAGACTGGACTTAGGCTGGGTGATAGTTGGAGATCTATGTCTGGGCAGCACACACAGGCCTTCACATGTCACTACTCTCAAAACCCACATTCTGACAAATGGAAGGCCAACTCATTTTGCACCTTGTGAAAATCACTTTACAGTCAAGTCAGAGACCAGTAGCCCTAACTTAAAAGGCTACATACACAACGAAAATATTGGAAAAAAATGTGTTTTGTCAAACCACAAATGATAACAAGATTGCACCTTAAATGGAAGATCTTTTGTTCTTAAAACTAATAAACAATGAATGTGTACAGGACGAAACACAAAGCTGGGTGGCTCTATTGCCATTTCGCCAACCAAGGGCACTGCTCCCAAACAACCGGCAATACGCAATCAGCCACTTCAAGTCGCTGGAACAAACTGTAAACAAAAACCCTGAAATGAAAGCCCATCTGATTTGACTGATCTGACTTCATGCAGAAAATGATGGACAATGGGCATGCAGAGCTGGCACCCCCAGTACAAGAGGGGGTGCCAACAAGGAGAGGCAAAATACGGGTCAGACATCTACCACTTCATCGAACGTCACTTGTGGACGGTGCTTTGAAATCTGTTCCGACTGTGGATGATGCAATCGACCTTCTCAAACGACCACAATGGATGCTGGCAGACTCAAACCTCCACCTTCTCAAAATAGCATTAATCAAAGTTGAGATGATGGACGCCTTCTCAGTTCAAGACAGAGTCAAGGATCTTCAGGGTCTGGATCTGTTCAAGGATGACCTCCCGGATCAGTGCAGCCTGGTAGTTAAGTGGAATATTATGGAAGACTATTTCACTTTCCACAGCCCACACTCCGATAAGCCCTACATTCGAAAGGGGATCTTATCAACTGTGAACAGTGTGTTTGACCCACTTGGGTTTTTGTCCCTAATCATCATTCAAGGACGACTTCTTCTCAGAGAATTATCTGTTCAGACGACGAAGTGGAACGCACCTCTTCCTGATGACCTAAAGGGCCAATGGATGAAGTGGAAACTGTCCCTCCAGTGCCTTAGTGAAGTTCATGTCCCACGTACATACACTAAAAAGTCTCTGTCTCAAGCTAAATGTGTGGAGCTTTGTGTCTTCTCAGACGCATCCATGAAGGCAATATGCGCAGTCTCGTACTTAAGGGTCACCGCTCATGATGGGACAACAGAGGTTGGTTTCATCCTGGGTAAGGCACAACTTGCTCCACGGCCAGAGCTCACAGTTCCTAGGCATGAACTTTTTGCCGCAGTAATGGCGGTTGAAATGGCAGAGATCATAAAGGAAGAGATTGATCATCTCATTGACAAAACTAGTTTCTACACAGACAGCAAAGTGGTCCTAGGTTATATTCACAACCAGTCCAGGCGCTTTTATGTGTATGTGAACAACCGTGTGTGCCGCATTAGAGAGTCAACTACTCCAGAGCAATGGCACATCGTTACTACAGACTAGAACCCTGCTGACCACGGCTCGCGATCTGTCCCTGCTGCAGAGTTGCTGAACACATCATGATTCAGAGGTCCAGCCTTCCTTCAGCATTTGGATAACCAGCCAGAGCAACATGGATTTAAACTTCTCCATCCAGACAACGATGTAGAGGTACGCCCAGAGGTAAAGACACTTTGCACTAACGTTTCTAAGGGCACCCTTGGTACAATACGTTGGAAGCGCTTTTCCACTTGGCGCTCTTTAAATAAAACCATGTCACGCCTCATCCATGTTGCACAACGCTACTCTCAGTCAAAAACGGACCCAAACTGCACAGGGTGGCACATCTGTAGAACAGCCATTACCCCAGAACTGTTAGAACAAGCAGATATTAATCATCAGAAATGTGCAGTCTGAAGCATATGCAGAGGAAATGCGATGCATCAATACAAAGCAGAACCTTCCTACAAACAGCCCACTCACTAAGCTTAACCCCTTCATTGGAGAAGACAAGTTATTTAGAGTTGGTGGTTGCATTAGTCATGCAGGGCTGGGAGTAAAAGAAACAAACCCTATAATCCTACCAGGAAGTAATCACATCACAACCCTGATTGTGCGACACTACCATGAAAAGCTAAACCATCAGGGAAGGCATTTTACAGAGGGTGCTGTCCCAGAAAACCACCTGTCGATAGTAGGAGCAAAGGGATGCATTGAGAAAGTCATAAGCAAATGTGTGACATGTAAAAAACTAAGAGGGAAGTTAGAAGAGCAACTTATGAGTGATTTGCCTCTGGACAGACTCCAAGAGGCTCCTTCATTTTTGTACGTGGGTATGGAGGTCGGGAGGTCACTTCAAGACGTACGAGAGGGGGGCAGGCAAGCAGTAAACGCTGGGCAATACTATTCACATGTTTATGCACAAGGGCTGTCCACATTGAAGTAGTGGAGGAGATGAGCTCATCAAGTTTCATTAACGCACTGAGGTGTTTCTTTGCTCTGCGTGGTCCTGCAAAACAGCTGTGCTCAGATTGTGGCACAAACTTCGTTGGAGCCGACAAGGAGATGTCCACAAAAACACAAGAAAGGGAGAAAGTACAAAGGTTTATGCAGGATCAGAAGTGTACCTGGATCTTCAACCCTCCTCATTCTTCCCACATGGGGGGAGTATAGGAAAGGATGATTGGGTTGGCGCGGCGCATATTGGATAACATGCTGCTGCAAGCTGGTCGTGTTCGACTCACCCACAAAATCTTAACCACTTTCCTGGCAGAAGTCACAGCCATAATAAATGCACATCCTTTGGTGCCAGTCTCATCAGACCCAGAGCATCCCCACATTCTCTCACCTGCAATGCTGCTGACTCAAAAAACACAAGTTGTACCCCCATCTGTGACAATGTGGACCCCAAAGAAATGCTCAAAAGCCATTGGAAGCGTGTTCAGTTTCTTGCGGCCACCTTCTGGAACAGGTGGCGCAAAGAGTATCTCAGCACACTGCAAACTTGTCAAAAGTGGCACTGCAAGAAGATGGATATCAAACAAGGGGATGTCGTACTCCTCAAGGACAGACAGACAAGTAGAAATGAGTGGCCAATGGGTGTCATTGTTAAAACTTTCCCTAGTGAAGATGGGATCATAAGGAAGGCAGAGGTTAAAGTTGCCTCTCAAGGGACTGTTAAGTGTTATTTTAGACCAGTTTCAGAGATTATTTTCTTGTTATCCAGTGAGGTTTAAGTTTGTGGTATCCCTAGGATACCAAGCGGGGAGTATTCTGACGTGTGTCATGCACTTTTATTTTCGCGGGTTTAAACAGGATATGACATCACTCCTATTGGTCATTTGTAGTACCAAGCAGAAAAAGTTGAGAATTCTCTGATGGCTGACATGTGTTTCTAGGGATGTTTGAGTTCATGAAAGGCATTCACTGTGAGTATACAATACATCTGTGATAACAGTTAAGGATTTAGATTTAATAAGATTTGTTTAAAAGCGATTTATGAGGATAAAAGGGAGCCATCTCTAAGCTAGCTTCTGTGATTCATTTTAATACGTTTGGTTAGAGCTAGCATTCAAAACGTGGTTGCTGTATTTCTGTGCATTTCCACTCATCTATACTGTATTGTTCCATTACAGTTTCACACCTGCCATATAAAGAACAATCTAAGCCCATCCTGGTGTCGGTGACTTATTTTGTGTAGATGTTTAACTCCTGGATAGTAGAGCTGGGTTCTACGAGGCCAGTACACCTATCATTAAACAATAACCAAAATGGCATATAAAATTAGTAATAAAATTAAAGAAAATAAAATGCAGTAAAACAAAGTGAACTTCTCAGATTGCGTTAAAAGCCAAGGAAAAGAGATGGGTCTTAAGAAGTGATTTAAAATCAGAAAGTATGGATCATGATCGGAAGAACAAGATCCTGGATACAAGGGGCTGAAATGAGATTCCTCCAGAGGGTGGCTGACCTCAGCCCTAGAGATAGGGTGAAGAGCTCTGGGGAGCTCAAACCAGAGCTGCTGCTCTAAGTAAATGATGGAGTGCTCAAATGATGGAGTGCTGAAATTATTTATTTTATATAATGTTTTGTGACATCCTCAGCCATGTCACAAAACCACTTTAAGGTTTTGATCTAGAAAAGGTTAAGTAGATGAAGAAAAACATAACACTTTAAAACTATGCAAATCTTAAACAGTAGAAACATCTAAAATATGTCACACATGAAAATGTCTCATTTACTGTGGTAACAGTGAAGAAAGACACCCGTGAAGACTATGCACAAAAATAAAAATACATTAATTTTGATAAAAGTTACAAATTAAAATTTTAAACTACAATTAACTGCCAAAATGTTCTTTTTATTTTTCCATTGACTAATCCAATCCCAATCAGAGAACAAGATAATTTGAATCATCCATCAAGAGAGCAGCAGAGAACCTGGCACTGACGTGAGCTCCTAGTCTAATGCATCCCTCCTACTGCTCTGCTGCCTCAGTCTTGAAGAACCACTGCTGGTCATGCAAAGGAGACTGTGTGTGGTCTTTTCCAAATGTTTTTACTGCTCTTCGCATGGGGCTATTACAGTAACTCTCTGAGTCCAGAGGATGTGGCCATCTGTCGGCATCAGGTTGCAGCCCTCTCCTGGGTCTCATTATGTTGGCATGGTGCTGAATATCAAACCAATGCCATGCTGCCTGCTGAATCAACCACAGAGCTGTGCTATTCACTGGTACAGCCCTTGAACTGTGGGATTGAGCATATAGTACATAGGCCACATACACACAGTTATTTGAATTAAAGTCATTTATGTAATGAACTGAGAAAGCAGACCCAGAATTCAGCCAGACCAACAGACGTTCAGTTAGATCTTCTTTTATTAACAAAAAGCAAAACAGGGAAAAAAAACAAAAAGGACCATCAATCCAAAAAACAGCACAAAAATAAACAGACTAACGGGGCAGGCAGGACAGGAACAGGATGGCTCAGATCACTGAAGACAAGGGGTCAAAATTCAAAAAGCAAACCAATAAACAGAAACTTGCAGGAGGAGACTCACCCAAACTCAAACAGATGACCTGGCACTGATGTCTGGTCTCGACTGTTTATATGGAGGTGGAAGCAGGTGAAACCGGTCAGAGATGATTGCAACAGGGGTGGAGTAAGGCAGGTGTGCAGAGTGGGTAATTAGACCAGACATCAGTGCAGAGGATCAAAACAACAAGAAGAAAATAATATCTAACACAAGTCCAAAAACACAAAACAACCCTCTAAGGGCGAATCAAAACCTAAACTGAGTGAGGTGTTAAAAATGTTTGTGAACACTAGAGACAGCTGATCAGCACAGTGCTTTAAGGTGGATGGAGAGATAGAGTCTGGTCCAGCAGCTTTCCAGGTGTTTCTGACTTCTAAAGAGTTTGTTAACATCTCTTTCGTGTATGGAAAGAGTTGTCACTGAGGTGGAGGAGGAGGAGGGATGAGCCTTTAAGATGGGCATTGTAAGAGGTGCCCAGGCCCCAGCTGAGGTGGGGGAGGTGGAGGTGATCTGGGGGAGGTGGAGGTGATCTGGGGGAGGTGGAGGTGATCTAAGATCCTAAGAAGAACCCTCAAGCTCCCAGGCAGAGGATCCGAGCTTGAGAAATGGAGAGCCACCCCTGCTCAGGAGTATGAGTGGTGGGCGAGAGAGCAGTTTTTATATATATATATATATATATATATATATATATATATATATATATATATATATATATATATAGATATAGATAGATAGATATATAGATATATATCCATGCAGAAAGACCCAGGGGTCTTTCTGCATGGAGTTTGCATGTTCTCCCTGTGCATGCGTGGGTTCTCTCCGGGTACTCTGGCTTCCTCCCACAGTCCAAAAACATGACTGTTAGGTTAATTGGCTTCTCTAAATTGTCCTTAGGTGTGAATGGTTGTTTGTCCTGTTTGTCTCTCTGTGTTGCCCTGTGACAGACTGGTGACCTGTCCAGGGTGTACCCACCCCCCTTCTCCAGTGAATGCTGGAGATAGGCACCAGCACCCCCCCGCGACCCCATGAGGGATTAAGCGGTTTGGAAAATGGATGGATGGAGATATATATATATATATATATATATATATATATATATATATATATATATATATATATATATATATAGAGCACCGAAGGGATGTATGAACTGCACAAAGGAACGTGTAAACACACCTTCCCACCTCACTGCTAGCTGTCAGTATGTATTTTTTGTAAACATTAATTTTAAAAGTAACAGTGCGAGGATGCCAAGATGGTAGCACCCATGAAAAACAGAGAAAGGATCAAAAATACAGTTTTACTTTAGAAATTAAAAAATAACATTTCCATGGTTTTGTTTGACTTTGAGTGACAAAACAGAAGAAATAGGTAAGGGGGCTAATGATTTTCATCAGCACAGTGTATCTTTTAAAGTGTGATTGTCCCACTATACAGATACACATACCCTTGGAGAAAATCATGTTCTTGGTAAGCTACTGTTTCTTTTGTGAAAGCTTTACACAGCTAAAACTGTTGTATGCAGTTAGTTTAGAGTTACAGAACTCCTCTTAACCACAGATGTACAAAGGGAGAGGGACATATTGGAAGTAACAGAAAAGGTATAAGTGACCAAACAAAGAGAGAAGTAGCCAGAGAAAAGGGGATGAGATACTGTAGGGAAGGAAAGGAAGCCAGCAATAAGGCAGCTGCTGCAAACCCGTTTGCCTGAGAGAGCCTTTTAATCAGTGGAAAAAGCACCAGCGAATTGGATAAAACGTTATCTTGGAACGGGAAAAGTGGAGGTGGAATTTATGGTACATTATGTTTCTGCTATAAACAAGTGCTCCAGAAAATTTAGCTCACAGAAGTCATTCATCACACACAGCTCAAAGAGCTTTCTTTTCCTCTTTCCTTTACACACCAGCTGGAACTGTGCCCAGTCCTGTTTGGGCCCCAAAAGCACAGAGTGTTACAAAAAGTTAATAGCAAAAGATATCACTTGTTTCATTGTTCCAGAGTAAAGTCATTGTATTTGTATTTCTCCTTTTTTAATCTGTTTAAGCATATTGTATTTCTTGTCTGAGTTGGGATGTATATACAAGGTCCAATAATCACACTTTTTGTTTGCTAAACACTAAGCCAAATTTACAACATGTTGACTTGGTATGTAGAAAGTGGCACAAAGCCTTAAAGATGAAACATTTACAGTCATGATAAAAAATAAAGTGCACAATTAATTGCATTTGCAATATAATCGCAATTTTAATAAAGCAATTTCCAAATTGCAGAGGTCTGCAATTTTTGACCGTTTAATACAAAGACATATTTGTTGGTTGCACTTTATGTTCAACAAGGATTGTTTACAAACTTCTTTATCTACAGGCCATTTTTGTTGCTTGTGGTTAATGCAGAGAAAGGGCCAACATAATTCACTATTACAATTATGGTTGAAGTAAATTGGAATTTTGATTTTTGGCCTAGTTAATTATAACTAAAAACATCTGATATTTAGCAGGTTTTAAAATAATTTTAATCTAATCTCAAATACACAAAATCACACAACAGGATGATATTTCCACTCGTCAGGTTGTACTTGCAATTTGTACTTTGAAAGACCTTTGGGGCTACAGAATAGACCTGTTTTCCGACCAACACAGATCTGGAATAGGTTTTCTAATGTATTCTTCATAAACAAAGAAAAGCCTCTCACAGCACATGGTAAAACACATTTTATGGGACTGTATGATAATGAGCTGCTGTATGACTCACTATCAGGAGTTGATGAAGTTTCCTGTCTCCACATGCATCGACCAAAAACCTTATCTCCCCTTCTTCTTTGTCTGGGCGCTTTATTAATAGTTCCAAAGCATAAACATTCTGAGCTTCTATTTCAGCCCTTTTCCCCTTTCTTCTTCACACTTCCTCAGTTTCCAGTCTGTTTTGATTTCCTTTCGTCTTGAGCGAAGGTCACCCCCTGAGCGAACCATCTTACCTCGAGGCTCTGGCAGTAAACGGCAGAGCAGCAGAAACAAGATGTGGCGATAGGAGGTTTAATGCAGCAAATTTCCAACATTAAAGATGGGTATTCACGGTGGTCTGATGCAAGGCGCCCACCATTCACAGCCTGTTATCTCCATTTGACCTTGAGGACTGCAGATAAAGAGCAGCAGCTGTAGTTTTCTCTTCGTTGACAGAAATAAATCTCATTTCCCGTGGCCAAAGCACAGAGGAACATTGATTTTCACCATTTATTTCCTCCTGTATCCCCAGTTTTGCTTCCCTTCATGGTAGCCGTCTTTTCACAATTGTGTAACAATTTAGAACATATGCTTTGGAAATAAGAACCATGTTTAAGTGGGACAAGGAATATGCAGAAAGATTGTTGCTGATTCTTGAATGAATTCTGAAACCATTAAACTCAGTGGATTTGCTGTGAGGGATATTTGGGAAACCAACTGCTTTTAAGTCCACACTTGGTCTTTCTGTGCTGATGCAAAGTTATCAAATCAATTCATGGATCTGAGTTGAATTTTGTTCCCTGCATTCTTCTATTGCTAAGAAAATGAAAACATACTCATAAGTGAAGTGGAAATGAAATGTGCACCGTAAGCTAGGCTTTCAGGCACCCAGCCTAACTTTCTCTAAGTAGTCTCTTGTCCTCACCTTATACAATTGTAGTAATATCAATCAGAATTTCAAAAAGAGGGGAGAAATGGTTAACCAGAAAATTTGGTTTACACTCAAGGGGCGAGGGTTTGGTAGCACTGAAGTAACCATAATAGTTACATTTTTCCTGCAGATATTCAAAAAACTGCTTTTGGAATTGCATTATAAAACTACCCATTTACAGGGCTCCAATATAATTGGTCTTTTTTGTTTGTTTGTTTTTTGCACAAACATAAATAATAGTTTGTACATTTAGGAATAACCTTACTTACAAATTTCTTAGAGTCTGCATATGCTAAATTTTATTACTCATCTTTAAATTGATTGACATGCTTACATATGCCTGTCCCTTTGGTGCTCTAACATAAATGTCCAACCTAAGCGACTGTTTCTAACCAAAAGCTACCCAAAATAGTTACTTATGGGAAATAACCAATTGGCTTGAATGAATAACTGTTATGAACGTGAATCAGGCAAACCCAGTATTCAAACCAAAACAAGTGAAGTATAAGAAAACACAGGATTTAATGAACATACAGGGACAGGCAGGCTCAGTGGTCACCACTCTCCTCACGTTCTTCCAGTCAAAAAGGTCAGTCAAAAAGAGAACGCTGGACAAAACTCACCAAAGGCTTGTTAATGATCTGGTAGATTGCAGAGGTTTGTGGCAGGACTATATACGGGAGTGAGCAGGTGAACAGGAGTGAAGACTAAATACAAGTGACAGGTGGAAATAATCAAAGGAAAGGTGGTAACTGAAATGAACTGAACTGATTGGTTAGTGACTGGAGATTGACAGGTGAGCAGATGTGATTGGCTGGTAACTGGTGATCGGGGAGTGACAGATAAACAGATTGAGTGAGCAGGCAGATTGCTGGGAAGAGACAGAACTGAACTGGAAACATAAATAAAATCAGACTACAATAAAATCTAACCTATTCCATAAACCAAAACTACTACAGAACCTAAACCTAAGACTAAACACAACACACAATCATAACAAAACCCAAATCCTGACAATAACCTCCCAAACTTTCTATTAGATTAAAAACAAATTAATAAAATTAAATTGTGTATCATTGTGTTATTTGTAAAGGACCCAAACACAGAGGCGGACAGTGATGGAAGTGAGCAAAGTTTTTAATGATAAATAAACAAAAATAACTTATGGAGATATTACAGAGAGCAGCGGACATGGAGAACGGGCAGTAAAACAGAAGGAACCAATAAAGGTCAATTAAGATCAGTGAGCTTTTATACTGAGGGAAGGGTGGAGAAAAACTTTGGAACTAGGTGAGAGAAATGTGGAACAGCTGAGGTAAAGAGCAAACAGGCTGAGGGAAGGAGACTAATTAACATAGAGATAGCTGAACTATAGACAAAAGGAACTACAAACTAAGAGGAAAAGCCTAAAATTACGTTCACATTTAACGCGAATGGCGCTATTATGTCACCACTTTTGCTTGCTGTTGCTCACCTGACATTATCGACGGGTGTTCGCACAGAAGAGGACAGCAATTGCACAGCGGAAGACAAGTGAGAAATAAAGTAGTACAATCGCGCTAGTGACACTTTCACTAAACTGCCACGTCAGTCTCCTCACTCTTCTCCAAACTTGCTCCTTTCTGAACCTTTCGCCGTAGTAATAATTAGTTATACAACTCAGGCTGACTGCAGACCACCACTGTCAGCTTGTTTTCCACATTGAATTAAAACAGCTTCTTCTCCGACACAGTCCTTCACACCACATCACAGCCCCATCCAGTTCCTGATTGGTTGTCATGGCGCGACAATAGTTTCACTTTAACCGCCAAGATTGCTCGTTTTGCATCGCTAGATTGCCTCTGTGGCCTCTCTTAGCGTCACGTTGCGGCTGATCGCTCCTGTGTTGCACCTGTGCATAGGGGTATTATGTAAATCTGTTGCTTGGCCAGCCACATTCACGTTCAAAATGAACGCACCTTAACACTAATGATAAGAGAACAAACCAAAGAGCACAGAGGCAAGACCATAAGAAATAAGTAAGAAACTAAATATAAAGTAATTAACTCATAAAGCAAACCTTTGTAACAATCATGAAAACAGAGGCATGAACTGAATATGGCAAGACCTTTTAAACAATAACAGAGAACTTAGAACTGGTCAATACACAGACACAAATGAAAACCCAAACACACAAAGATCAAGACATTCGGTCTCTCAGTTTCATGCTTTCCACACAATATATTCAGAATTTGAGTGGGCCCACACTGTTTAACACCTATGCCAACATGTAATCAACTAACCTATATAACCAATAATAGGTATATTATAACCTTAATAACTAATGTGCATAGTAACTAATGTGCAATAACTAATGTGCAATTCTATTTAATACACTGTGCAATAATCCTGAAAGAAGTGACTTCTGCTGCTATTACTAACTCACCTGACATTATCTGCCGCTTCGACTGCCGGTACACATCAGCTGCTCACTTCTTGTTACTGAAAGAAGTGACTTCTGCTGCTATTACCACCTGAATGTATGTCAATACATATGTATATAAGTCACCGTGAATGTACATAAGACATCCTGTGCCTTATTTCTATTCTTGTATTTTTATTCTTATTTTTCTTATTTACTTTTTTTTTGATCCACTGTATAAAAGAGGACACACTGTTTATAACTGATGCACCTTTTCCTACTTTTGGCACCTTCTTCTGATTATTGATCCTTTGCTGCAATCTAGGTGTGATGCTGATTGTTTAAGATAGGGTTACCTTTAACCAACTTCTATTTGCTATGGAGCTCTTTTACCAACTTATCTGCCCACCATAAAAACAGCACCCAGCAGAAAGGTCCAGAAAACATGTGGTCCTTAAACACAGTCACTTAAGCTCCCAATGTAGACAGACCTTTCTGTTCTATATGTAACTTCTAATATTGATTCAGAGGATAATACTTACCCACTGGTGGGAACCAATTTGATTCGTCTTGTTACTGAAAAGTGCTATATAAATAAACTTGCCTTGCCTAGCCTTGGTGACCTACTATATGAGTATCAAGTATTTTTGACAATACCATGTGGGCAACAGTGTAATGGATAACGCTGGTGAGCCCGATGTCCAGCCAAACACAGAGTTACATTTTAAAAGGTTTATTGAAGGGGATGAGTAGTGGCAGGTGAGGCAGGCAAGCAGAACCAGACTGACTAAGGGTTGCAGGTAGTGACAGTCCAAACCTGTGAAGAAGGCAGGGGGTGACCAGATGTGGACCGAGGAACCACCAGAACGGACAGAGCGAGCGACTGGAACTCATGGGGGAACAGGCAGACTTGTGCAGCACACAGACACAGGCAGCTTTCATCAGTGAGGGGAAGCAGAAGACTCCAGCTGGCTGAGCACACAGGAACTGGTAGAGGCAGAGCACATCACACAAGACAAGACGAGAGGTTTTGGCAGGGACTAATTGACTGGTGACTGAGGAGTGGACAAAGCTGATTGTTTGGTGACAGATGGCTGTTGGCTGAAGGGAGTGGAAACTAATTAGTCCAGAAAAATAAAACAAAAAAAAACCTAAATCCTGACAAACACCCTTTAAACTGTGGGTTTCCAGTTCAAGCCCCCCGCAAGTACCCGGTTCGATCCCCACTGCCTGCACTCTGGGTCCCTGAGCAAGACCCTTAACCCCAGATTGCTCCCAAGGCGCCGCACAGTGGCAGCCCACTGCTGCCCAACGGGATGGGTTAAGATGCAGAAGTGAATTTCATCAATAAAGTTCAATTATTATTAATTATTATTATTGGAATGGTCAGAGGATCTGGAGGTGGTGATTTTACGGCAGCCCCACTTCTATCAGTCAGCCCCAGAGCAGCTGTGGCTAAAGCTACGCTGTAGCCACCGTCACTGTGTGAATGAGTGATTGTAGTGATTGTAGTGTAACTGATTGTAGTGTAACTGTGTGAGGGGCAGTTTCTTAGTGAGTGACTCAGCAACAATATGACATTTCTTGTGGCTTTCAGCCAACGATCTATTTACGTTCTCTTTTGGCCAATTTCCCAACAAGGCATGTTTCCATCTATGGAGCAAATTAATCAAGTTTCGTAACATAATTTCGTCAGAAGTTGACATTATGCATGGCTGTAATAAACAGGAGTTAGATGTGACAAATTAGCATGGACCACACATCTAAGAAGAAAGAAGAGAGGTTTTCCGTAATCTGTTGCTATTGGATAAGTTGTCTACAAAGTTGTCATGTCAACTTGTACTGGTGATGTTACATGCTATTTGGAGATATAGAGAAAGAAATGCAATTCTATGAGCATTATGGGAATATCTGGGAAGATACTGAAAGTGGAAACAGCTGATCAGTCGTATGAGGTAAATGCTCACTACTTCAGAACATATATGGAAAATATCTTACCATCTCCAGCTAAAGTAATGAAGATACTTGGAGTTTTGCTTTTTTCATCAGCCTTTTCTAATGAGTTACTTCAAAACATGCATAAAAAACGTTGATGAAAGCATGGCAAGTGGAAACATTTCTTTCTTCATTTCTGTTTAGAGAAACAGCAAGCTCCATAAAAAAACTGTTTGGCAGGTATCAAATCACAGTGAAAGGTGCTTTCTTTGGTTAATTTTGTTTTCTCTATACAGCCAAACCATGAAAACTAAGAATAAGCAATAGCCTTGAGCTGATTAAGTTTCAATTCTGTGTTAGAGTTTTGTGTCAAAGAAAGAAGATCTCACTTCCTTTATCTGCAAAATCATAGTTTTATTTAATCGGTACAGTAACTTGGACAGCTATTGTGGGCACATTGAGCACACTGATGCCTTAACATCATGACGCTATCTTTTCAATCTCTCTTTTATAAAGTCTTCCAGTGCATCTCTTCAGTACTTTCAGAGCACTCTCACATTATTATTAATATTTACTATGGCTTAACAGTGTATGTTCACTGGCGTGCCACTGGTCCAGGAAATCATGAACAAATTGACAACAGGAGCACAAACGTGTCCAAGCTCAAATCTTTGTAAGGCTGAATTATGAGAACAGATGCCATTCCTCTCACTTGGCCACTTTATAGCTGTACCAGCTACTTTATCTCCTATAATAAAGGCCCACTTAAAGTAGCATAAAAATGACATTTCCATTACTGAGCTCCCACTGCTGCTATCAGACCAAAGTGCTGAAAAAGCCCAGCCAATTAATCAGGGTGCACTACAAGGTTTGCACATTCAGACAGCTCTCTTTGAGAGATGGGAATGAGGAACTCTGAATGAAAGAGCTTACAAAGTGTCAGAAAAGTGTGGGCCTCTATTATCTCAACAAAACATTTCAAGAGATCTTTGTTCTGTGTTACTCTTTGCTTTTAGTAAACAGGAAATGCATTTAACCCTAGGCCTCTTTTTGAAAGTTCTTCTCAGTAATAGCATGCCCAAAATGATTTGAACATATCTTAGGAACTGTTTATTGGATTTTCTCTGGTATCACAATACAGATAAAGTAAATTAATTTGTCACCAGCAGAAAATTCAAAAAACTAATTCTTCCTTAAAAAATGCACTTTGTGGCATGCTCCTGGCGCAGCGGATAGCACGACCCATATACGTAGGCCTTTAGTCCTCGACGTGGTTGACCCGGGTTCAAATCTGACCCACGGTCATTTGCCGCATGTCTCACCCCCTTCCTGTCAGCCTACTGTCATAAAAAGCAAGCTGCTAGAGAAATCCCTAAAAAAAAAAAAAAAATGCACTTTGAAATCTGAATATTGTTTTGTAAATGTGTAGTCGCAAGCCAAAATATCTTATAAACCCCAGTAAAGTATCTGACCTTTGGCTGTAAAAACATTCATTCAAAAAAAGGGAAATCTAGAAATTTTATAGACGAATTAGGTGTGAGAAATCCAGCCAGACAATCTACGTTAGTCATTTTGACACCATGCGTGCCATTTGAAATTTCTCAATCATTTTTTCCCCCTCAGGTTCTTTTCCCATCCTTACTCATATCTCACCATAGTCATTTTACCAGTTGTTTTGAGACTTTGAAAAAAAAAAATCCACCAAACAGAGATAAAAAAATAAAACAGAGATAAATTAATATTTGGCTTCTAATGAAGGATAAAATAATTTAAAATTATAATATAGAACATTAAGAATGCAATTAACACCAATCTGACAGAAAATGATATGGAAACAAGTAGAAACGGGTGTAGATTTTCAAGATGCAATGACAAAATAGTGTTGTATTGTGTCATGGTTCACTGTAGCTTTCTGAACCACATGCAGAATCATACACAGGACACCAAACTAGATGCAACAGTCTTTATTTGTCTGGAGCAATTACTGTCGCTTCTGGTAGCTGGGAAGAAGGATATCACTGTTAACAGCAGGTGGGATTGAGGCTGAGTAAACAAGAAGCAGAATTACTGGGATTACTTGGAGAGGAGAAGACAGACCGCCTGAGGAAGGGCTAAATCGGAGTCTGGGGTGGACGATACAGATCGATGGAATCCCATGGGCTTAAGGGAAGCCTGAGTGGATTGAGCTGAAAGAGCGTCAGAGAGCGGGAGGCAGATGGGAGTTAGCAGAGCAGGGTTGCTATGGCCAATCGCTGAGTTGCAGATGCCGGGAAAGGACAATTCCTAATACCCAAGTTGAACATCCAAAACAGATCTGATGGAAACCTGGGAGCACAGACACGAACAATATAGTATCTGGAACTGCAAAGATTGAAATCTTTCATGCAGAGTGGAGATTCAATCGGTTGGATTACCAACAGTTGAAGAACATCTGGCAGTGAATAATCGCTCTGGAGCTCCTTAAGAAGTCCACCACCTGATGAGCAGATGAAACACAGGTGAGACATGCTGAGGCAGGTAACAACGCCCTCCAGCTGAGCTCCCCCGTGACAACATCTCACACCTGCGCTGAAAATAAACGCCAAAACACCCAGACCCTGACAATGGTTTGTTAGGTCTAGATGAATCTTTGTCATAATAACACCAAAAGCACACTGACCCTCATTAGTCTACTCCCTATTGCTTGTACACTTTTTTCTACCACACATTTTCCTTTCCTTCATCTCTCTATTAATGTGCTTGGACACAAAGCTCTGTAAACAGCCAGCCTCTTTAGTAATGACTTTTTGTCTGGCCCTCTGTGTGCAAAATGTCAATAGTCATGTTTTGGACAACTGTCAAGTCTTCCCCATGATTGTGTAGCCTACAGAACTAGACTGAGAGATCATTTAATGGCCTTTGTAGCTGTTTTGAGTTAATTAGCTAGAGTGTGGCACCAGGTGTATTCTGTATTCTGTATTCTGTCTCAAATATAAAAAAACTTCTGAGATACTGAATTTAAGATTTTCATTAGTTGTCAGTTATAATCATCAAAATTGAAATAAACACCTGAAATATATAATTTGTTGCGTAATGATTGAATATTATATATAAGTTCAAAGTCAGCTTTATTGTCAATTCTTCACATTCACCAGACACACAAAAAAATCCAAATTAAGTTTATCACCATCCTACAGTGAAGACAAGACATTCCCTACCATTTAGGGTAGTCAAAACCATCTAACATGCAAGTAAACACATCTAACATTCAAGTCAAATAAAAAAAAAATAATAAGAAAGTGCATATATAGATTGAGGAAGTCAGATCACAGTGTTCTCTGAAATAAATGGCAGCAAAAATTTAAATAGTGCAAAAACATTCAGATGATAATAGTAATGCAAAGTCAGGCTAAATAAAATAATGGCAGCCAAAGTATTTCTGTTTGACCTAAGTATGCAAGTGGCATAATAGTGCAAGTATGTTCAGGTAATAGCAGTAAAAGTGTTTTTAACAAAGTGTGCAAGTGGCATGACAGTACAAGGCAGTCATTATGTGGGTCAAAGGTTTAGAGTCCTCGATATTATGTAGCTGAGGATGAAGAGGGGAGAGAAATTAACATCTTAAACGCTTGATGTATGAAGCTGTTGGTGAGTCTGGTGGTGTGGGAACGCAGGCTTCTATACCTCTTCCCACATAGCACGAAATTAAAAAAAAATGTGAGCAGTGTGGCTTGCATCACTCACTATAGTGATTGCCTTGTTGGTGAAGCAGGTGATGTAAATTTATTTCAGTGATCCTTCCAGCTGTGTTCACTATGTGCTGCATGGCTTTCTTGTTGTAGTCAGTGTTGTCATGATTTGGGTTTTTGTTATGGTTTATCTTGGTCTTTTTATTTAGTTCACTCTCCTGTCTTAGTATTAGCTCTGGTTTTTATTATTTACTTATGTTCTGTTTAGTCTTAGGTTGGGTCTTTATGTTGATTTTGGTCCTGGATTAGTCTAGTTTAATTTCTGTTTTGGTTTAGTAATTCTCTTCATGTAATCAATTCTGTCTTAGATTTAGGTTATGTATTAGTTTTGGTTAATGGAATAGCTTGAGTTTTAATGTGGTTTGATTTTGTACTTTGTTTTATATTATCAGTTTCTTCTGGCCTGCTCTGATCAGTTCTGTCACCAGCCTTTATTCAGTTCACCTGCCAGCATTCTTTTGTCTTCCTGTCACTCCCCTTCACCAGTCACCATCCAATCAACTTCAGTTTACTTCCAGTCATTTTGTCCCCCCTGATCAGCTCCACACATTCTGGTAATTAGTTTCACTCCGTTCACCTGCTCACTCCCCTACTTATACCTGCCTCTGTCTCCTGCACTCTGCCAGATCATTGTCTTTATGAGCCCTTGGTGAGTTTTGTCCAGCAGTCCCTTTGTGTCTTTCTGTCGACGTTACCCAATTGCCTCTTTTTTTTAATTCTGAGCCAGCCTGTATCCTGAACCTGATTTTCCTGCCCTGTCTGACTGCTTACCCTTTTTACCGACCCGAATCTGCCTTAGGATTATCCAAGTTTGCCTTATCCCTGTCTGTACTCCCGCCTGTTTTTGGAGTGCTTTTCGTGTACCGATTTTTGGACTGCCATACTGCCCATTGAGCCTGCCTTTCCCTGTATTGTCAATATCGTCTCCATTAAATCTGCTTTTTCACTCAGCCTGCTTGTCTGGCCTGAATACTGGGTCTGCCATCTCCTGTTCATGACAAGTGTGGCTTCCACCCCACTCAGCGATACAGCTGGTGAGGATGCTCTCAATGGTGCTTTGGTAGAATGTGCTCATGATGAATGGTGGAGCACATGGCCACCTGAATTTTCATAGGAAATAGAGGTGGCGCTGGGATTTCTTTGCCAGTGATGCAATGTTGATGGTCCGGGAGAGGTATTCACTGATGTACACCCCCAGGAATTTGGTACTGCTCACTCTCTCCACAGTAGAACCATTGATGGTCAGTGGCAAGCGTTGGGTGTGACCTCTCCAGAAGTCAACAATGATCTCCTTGGTGTTGATGTTCAGCAGACGGTTGTTGTTTCTGCACCAGTTTGTCAGAAGGTCCCTACTCCTCTCTGTGAGCCCAGACCTTCCCCTCCAGAGATGTTTAAAGGAGACACAGATCAGTGTTGTTCATTTCTCACCCAGTGTGAGATCCAGTTTGAACTCCAGCCATCATTGTTTCTTTCAGAATGTTCCAAAGTGGCTTACGTCATCTCTGCTATCTGTTAAAGCCAAGTCCTGGGGAACTGCTGAATGACAGCGTGATTCTCGATGTTATAATTCCCACAGAGCGTTTTCTAAAGAGTTGAATTGAGTATTTAACCCTGCATTATCTGATCATGAGGCTGCAAGAGCTCTACTAGCCATCCGCCAGAAGGGCAGACCCTTGTTCACATTGGCTCCCATCCTCAATTCACCTGATCCCACCAAGCAATTCCTCATGGAGGTTCACGCATCCAATGTTGGAGTCAGAGTTATCCTCATTCAAAGTGCTAAGGACAATAAAGTTCATCCATGTGCCTTCTTCTTCCGCAGAATGAAATTATGACATTGCCGATCAGGATCTTCTTGCAGTTAAACTCGCCCTGTAGGAGTGATGTCATTGGTTGGAGACCTTGTCTTACAGTCCTGGATCTAAAGATATCAAGCCATACGCTCTGCCCAGGATTGGGGAACCCCAGAAGGAGGGAGATACCAGCCCTGAGGGTTTTATTCTCCCAGACAGTGTCCATGTGGCCAAAATGAGTTTGAATAAAGTGTTTGTGACACCTACCAGAATTTTCCAGTTCCAGAGGCCTGCCTTAAGGAGAAGCTGTTCGTACCTGATCCCACAGGTACTCTTGATATGCCATAGCTCTCTGTTAACATGTCATACAGGCCTTAAGAATACATCTGATGTGGATTCCTCTCAATTCGGGTGGGCGTCCATGGCTAAATACAGTATAAAGGAGTGTGTCTCCACCTGTACTGTCTGCAACTCCTCAAAGCACTCCAGACGACCTCCTTTGGGTATTCTACAACAACTGCCCATTCCATCTTGTCCTTGGTCTCATATTTCTATGGAATTCATCACCGGTCTGCCTGCTTTAGCTGAGAATACTGTGATCGTGACTATGGTTGAGCAATTTTCGAAGATGGTTTGTCTGGTTCCTCTTCGTAAGCTTCCATTGTCCAAGGAATTGGGGAAGATCCTGGCCGTGAGGTCTTTTGACTTCACTGCATCCATCTGGACATTGTGTCTGACCATGGACCTCAGTTTATTTCCAGATTCTGGAGAGAGTTCTGCTCTCTGTTGGGGATCGATGTCAGCTTGACCTCTGGTTTTCACCACCCAGACTAATGGACAAATCAGGTGGTTGAGACCAAGCTTTGGATTCTTTGTGGGCAGGAGCCAGAGAAGTGGTCGCATAAGCTCCCTTGGGTGGAACATGGCATCAACTCCTTGTCCTCCAGTGCCACTGGCCTCTCTCCTTTCTATGTGGTGTTCGGCTACCAACCTTCCCATTTTCTCGATCCAAGAGAGAGAAGCTAAGGTTCCTTTTGCACACGTTGCCACATTGGGGTGTCAACGACCATGGAGAAAAGCTAGACATTTGATGGTGAAGATGTCTAAATGTTACACTGGGTCGGCTAATCATCATAAGATTCTTGGTCCAGCAGATCAGTCTGGTCAGAAGGTCTGTCATTCCACTAAGAATCTGCCTCTATGTGTGGACGGCAAGAAATTGAATCCATGATTCATTGGTCCATTTCCGATTTTTAAAGTTTTTAACCCTGTTTCTGTTTGGCTTGAGCTCCCCCAGCTATGAGAATACATCCCATTTTCCATCTTTCCAGAGTCAAGCCTTTCATCCAGTCTGCTCCCTGAGCTGCTCTAGAAATTATCTCCTGAGTGCATGCACTTGTGACTCCTGTAATTAGTGGTGCTGCTACACCTGCTGGCTGATTTATATATTCCTGTCTCTCCCAGAGTGCAGGCAACAGATTCTCAACCCTTGTGTGGGTAGACCTTCCAGCATAAACTACAACTGGTCCAGAACTCAGCTGCTCGCATTATAACAAGAACTCCCTCTATCCACCACATCACCCCGGTCCTCCAACAGCTCCACTGGCTCCCCGTGCAATTCCGCATTCAATACAAAATTCTCATGATGACATTCGAGGCCCTTCACCACCATTATTATCCCTAGACTGCCTTCCTGTGATTGACCTTGATTGTTGTTTTGATTCCTGCCTGTTTGCCTCGCCCTTGTCGGACTCTCCTGTTGGTTCTCAGTATCTGCACATCGACCTGTTGCCTGACTCTGCCTCTGAGGCAAGCCCATCTGTACTTCTGTCTGTCGGATCTGCTCTGGATTTCTGGACCGGACTCTGGACACAGCCTGTTGGATTCCCTCCTTGTTACCTCTGCCTATCTCTGTTTACCTATGCCTGACTCTGGACTGTCACTGGATCTGTTCCCCTGCTTCTAGTTGAGCTGTGGACCCGGCTTCTTAAAGCAGCAAGTTGACTAAGCTCCCCCTGGAACCAATTATTGGATTCAGTGCTACACCCCAGATCCAAGTGAGGTCAGTGGCTTTATTCATCTGCTAAACAAATCCCTCTTTTGATATCACAGTCACTAACCTGTCCCTCTCCCTTACAGAGGTTTCTGTGCCAGGACCAGAAGTTACCCACGCCAGCTACAGCTGTTTCTCAATTTTTTTAAATGTCTCTCTTTGTGTCCACAGTCTGATTCATTACACATTTAAAGGTTATAGATAAAATGCTGCTGAAGTTTGACTTTTTGCACCATTACAATACTTACAGGCAAACAGTCCTCATATCATCTTCTTCATGAAAAATTAGCATGTTTCATGGAACAAAAGTCCCATGTGGGGCACCCCAAGGTTCAATTCTAGGACCCCTTCTATTCAATATCTATATGCTTCCACTAGCTCAGGTTATAACAAGAAACAAGATTAGTTACCATAACTAAGCAGACGATACACAGCTCTACCTTACAATGTCGCCAGGTGACTCTGAACCCATCCATGCACTGAACGTATGCTTAGAACAAATCAATGCATGGATGTGCCAAATCTTTCTCAGGCCGAACAGAACACTGAAGTTAATATCTTTTAACCTAAAGAGAAACGAACTAGGGTCACCACACAGCTTCACATATTACAAACTAGTGACCAGGCCCAAAATATGGGTGTAGTGATGGATTCAGACCTGAACCTTCAAGTACACATAAAGACAGTTACAAAGTGAGCCTTCTATCACCTGAAGAACATTTCCAGGCCCAACGAGATCTAGAGAAACTTATTCATGAGTTTATCTTTAGTCGCATTAGCCCCTTTTCCATTGAAAGCCACAGGATTTAATGCCACAGGCTTTGTATTATTCCAGTAAACCAAAGCCTGGTGCTTTTGGGTTTTAGTGTTTCTATCTGCTTGGGGCCATTTATGTAAAACAATCCAATGACATAAGGGACGTTGTGATAAAAAACAAAACTGCAGTACCCCTCCTGTCCAGTGGGGCACAACAAGAAAACAGCAGTCAAACAGACCAATGCAGAGAAGCTGTATCATGTCCTTCCACTCATCCCGATTTCGGAGAAACAGGACAACGCACAGCTGGTGGCGTTACATCTCCTTAGCCCCTTTTACACCGCCCCCAACTCTATTTCCCACCGCCGGGCTCCACTCTATTTTACTCCTTTTTGTATAAATAAACAAAAATAAAGCAAAGCTTCTTTCTGCCTGGGCAGGTGGGGGACAGCAATTGTCTGTGTGTGTGTGAGGGGAGTTGACAGCAGAGCTTTATGTGTATAATTCTTCCTGTGTCACACGGCGAGTTCAATAGGAACGGTTTTTAAAAACAGTATTGCAGACGTTTGAGCACATCAACATTCTTTTTATGTATGCCTGTGCAAATTCTCAGTTTTCCGTGTCAGGTCATCGCAACAGCAGACAGGCTTAAATCGGAGGCAACCAAACATGGAGAACAGCAGTGCACCAACTACAGGTTGCTCAAGTGCAAGCCACCAGTATTGAAAAAGACTCCTGGATAGGTGTCGAAACATTTTCAGAAATAACTAAATGAAAGTTGGAAAGTTGCCAGCTATTTAATTCTGTTTGCTATTTTATGTAGTCTAAAGGCTATACGTACTGAGAAGATCTACTCCTGTGTGTATCTGTTGTGCGGAGATATTCTCTGATAACTTGGTAAACACTTTATAGTAAATTTTCAGCCGCAACAATGATGATGTAATCTGTCCCTTTGGGTTTCTCTGTTCAACCTGTCGGCGCCTCGTGTGAGTTCAGTCCACTTTGGTCATCCAGGGAAGGCAGTGAAAGGGGAATTGTTGTTCTGTTCAGCAGCGGGCTAGCCTATGGCTCTGCAGACATAAGCTAACCGACAGCGTGGTCGGGCAGCTTGGCGAAGCGGCAACATGTGGTCGGAATCGGCCTGGTCGAGCACCCTGATCTCTCAGCTTGTCTGGTGAGGGAAGGCAACCGGTCCGCGTCGTCTCTTCTCGGCTTTCCTGCAACAGCTGACAGAAATAAACAAAGCTGTTTCAGCATTCTGTGCTTCTCAGCTGGTTGCGCAGAAGTCAGAGTGCAACTTAGCTTTGATCTGGGGATGATTCTCCAGCAGGATGAGAATTCTCCTCTGGTCACTCCATCGAAACAGGCAGATGAGTTTCACAGAATGTGGCTGGCCCAGCCACATTCCCTCAGATGTCCCAGGCAGAGGAGACCATGTGGCCTCATGGTTAAGCCAGCCTCCCTCTCCTCCTTTTGTCTCAGGGAAGGAGGAGGTGAGACGCAGTAGCCTTGTCCTGGCGTGCTGCAGAGAGAAGTGGTTGTCTCAGAGTCTGGTCTTTTGTCTGTGGGGGTGGTTTACAGACGGCACCCTGCTGAGAGAAAGGCCATCCTTGCCTGACTCTCTCTCCTTTGTGGCTGTGTGGTCAGAATTTAATCTGACATCAATTATTCATCATGGCTTTAATATGGCACAACTACGCAGAACGTGAACCAAACATGGAGAACCAGCATTTATGCTCCACAAACCTGGAACAAACTTCCAGAAAACAGCAAATCAGCCAAAGCAGAGTTAATTTAAATTAAGACTGAAAACCCAAACGTTTAGAGCTGCTTTCAGCCCAAAATAACAGGAAGATTGACCAAGATGTTTGATGTGTATTGATGTTTTCACCTGATACAATTTAATGTTTGTTACTGGTCTCACAACCAGTGACTGTTTCGGTGTGTTTATGATTTTTTTTATGTTTTCATGATGTAAAGCACCTTGAACCGCCTTTCTGCTGAAATATGCTATACAAATAAACTTGACTTGACTTGACTTAATGTCATTAATGGAAAAGCAAAAGTCACTAATAAGAAAAGTACTGAAGAGCAAGTCATAAAATTGCTCACAAGAATTGATAAAGTAAAAAATGGTAAATGGCCTGTACTTGAATAGCGCTTTATCAAGTCCATCGACCCCAAAGCGCTTTACACTACAGTCAGTCATACACCCATTCACAAACACATTCACACCCTGACAACGTTTTATAAAAGAGAAGCAAAATGAACAAAGTGATCCAATTGTTGGTCCCTTTATTTTCAATTGGGTGAAAACAATGGATGTAGAATTCACAATTTAGCCCTCAGAAAACACATGATATCCAGCAGTATAGAATGAATTGTCTGCATGACTGTGCTGTCTGCCTTAGAACAAAACAAAAAGTAACAACACAGCAAAATGTGTCCAATCTATCTGAGAAAGATAAAAAAACTAATCTACAACTAAAAGTCTTTGTGTAAAACAGCTTACAAGCTAAACAAAGGAAAACTTTACCACACCTTAGCACTGTAAATACAGACTGGTTGCACTGATCTAAGTGATGATAAGGAAGCCGAACTGGCAGTTCATTTTAAATAACAGTTGATTTTTGTTGAAATTATGTGCAGGCAGTCTTTTGGGGCTGAAAAAAAGTCATGTGATGATGAATCCGGTAAAGGGGTGTTGAGCTTCACATACAACTTGAGAACCACCACTGACTTCAGTATTTCAGTATGCCTTCTGCTGGATGGGTCAAATATGAGTCAAGCTGCTGGGCGGTACATGATATGAGAACTTTATAGAATGTAGAAAAGGTCTTACTTATTGGATGAATTGACGACCAGTCCAACAACCATGTACAAAGAAGAATCCTAAATGTTTTATCTGATGTATTCTACACCTAAAACAGTTTTGTCAATAAATAAAAATCATATAACTACCCTGTGACAAATGAAACAAGTTATTCCCTTTATAATATAACCCACCTGTTGTCATACTGGCTAAGACTTATTTTCAGATCATGCAGACGCCGACATATTTATTCCATAACTGATAAATATTAGCTGGTAATGCAGAGCAGATGTTCATTAATTATCAAAGTTGTCTGTCTGATAATTTGGTTAATTATAAGTAAGATAACAGTTTATATTAGCCAGATTTGAGTATGTGATATGTATATGTTTTCCTTTATATTCATAATGTGTGTACCTAGTGCATGTGTCTGTGAGCCTGAAAAAGAATGTGGTTGATGAGTCTTTCATGCAGACCAAAAGGCCAATGATCCTCACAGTAGGTGGATGTCTTGATTGTGGGATGGCGTTATCATTAGTCATTTTCCTGGCCGCCTCACTCCCCACCGGCCTCTCATTTGTGTCCCATCTCCAGAGCCAATCATAATCCCATCAGTCTTTATCTCTCCTTGTATGCCAACGATCCACTCAGTCCATTCAGCTCCTGCTCTCATTTTCTTCCCATTGGTTTTCTCCATAAAATTGACTGAGCCTTAGCATCCAGGCCACATGTGTTCTCTCTTACAGAACTCTCAAATCTCAGAAGCTTTCCTTTTCAAACACTAAAACACACGTATATACTTCCTATCCAGGATTTAAATAAAGTGTCATCTTGAAGAAAGTATCTCCAAAAGCTCTCTCACGGATTAAAAGATGAAGCTGTTGGGCATCCTAATCTGTGCTGTTGACATATCATTCAGCGAGACAAGGGGATGTAATAATGTTTTTCCAAACTGTTTACCAATTCATCAAAATTATAATTCATAATTTTCTTTTCCTTTTAATTCAAGTCCATCTCTTAAAGAAGCCTCAAAGTTAGCCAAGGAGACCAAGAGAAGCTGTAATGAAAAAAAATATTTGTCTTCTTTTGTGCACAGTGTAACGCTTTGTGTTGTGTGGAAGGGAGGAGAGGAGGCACAGGCTCGTCAGGACGGTGAAAAACTCACAACCACACTGGTACTGGCAATTCCACAGTGCTGTCCTTTAATGAACATTCTCTTCACCAACCTTACAAAGCCCGGTTGAATGGCTGCTATGTTATCAGACATGAAATGAGCAGAGTCCAAACAACCCTTAACGTCACCAAAAATTAGGGAGCTAACATAACCGTCTCAATTTATGTACGCATATGTCTCCCACGTTCTCTACAGAGAAAAACAGTGGCGCATACATACGACGTCATTAGTGAGACTATAGTATCTTAAAGAGACACTACACAATTACGGTTGTCACAACAGCCATGCAAGACAAAAAGGACTGAAATGCATGACCAGAGAACATAGTGGACTGGTAAAGCACTGTAGCACTAATCCATTTTCATTACAATTTTCATGAATGAGGAGTTTCCCACAGTTAGAATCTGTGTGATGTCATAATGGTATAAAAGCATGAGCAGGTATTCTTCCTTTTCCCGCAAAAAAGCAGGCATGTTATAACCATCCCCCCCTCCCCCACCATCCCTCCCCCCCATTCGCTTGAAGGAATGGAAGAAAAGATTTTTCAAGAATAGACATGTCTGTCAGATTACATCAACAAAGTGATTTCCCCTCCATTGTTATGAGAAAACTTGCCATTGAGACTCTAGCTCTGTTCCCTGAACAAGCATAGCAGTACCGGGCGAACGGCCTCTCCAGCCTCTTGGCCAAGAGCAGCTATCGGGCATGCTCCACTGTTCATCAGAATGGGTCACATAAAAAGGTTGTGTCTGGACATAAATAAATAATAAATTAATAATTAAATCAGAAAAAAAAATATTTAGCTTGTTTTGTTGTGCTTTAAATTGTTCAGGTCTGGAGCCTCTGTTGTGGGCAGGAAAGGAACTTTGGACTGCTGTGCCAATTTCGGACAGCCTTTAACTCATACGACATTACGAATCTGAAGCACACATGGATGAGGCCAGTCAAATCCCGGCTTACAGTGTTCCAAAAAGAACCACAAAAAAACGGAAGTTAGACAATGTAGCAAATGGAGGTACCACTTGAGTGATACTATTGTAAGGATAACCCCCACTCCCCCCCCCCCCACACACACACACACACACACATAAGCAAAAAAAAAACACACACACACACACACACATACCCACACCTCCTGGAGGTCTCCTTAAGGTAGACCGGCCAAGCCACCTGCCCAGACCAGGACCGGGCAACACCCAAACCCGAAGAACCCGGGTCCGGGATCCAGCATACCAGCTAATTACACTAAATGCATTTCAGCACTAAATCCAACTGAACTGAACCCAAAGTCTGCAACAGGAGAAGTATATCAAATAGTGTGAAGAAACATTGGGATTAGTGTTACTTTAAGTTATTCAAACATAAATGAATGTTTCTCAGGGGTTCAATCAGAAACGCCCTCAAGAACAACAGAGAAAGAAAGAGAGAGAGAGAGAGATAATGCAAGTGTGTTTGTTACCAAAAGGCTTATTAAGAGAGAAATCATACAGAAAATCTAAAAGAGTGCCAGTTTTCTGAAACCATGATGCAAAGGCATTTTCTATTACTATGCCAAGTGCTCAGTAGTAAAAACTGAAAGCTGAAAACATCACTTCTTGAGTATGCATCTTTAATTTTGAAAGGATATGACTTTAAAAAGAACTGTGATTGGTGTTTTACTCATCAGTGTTAATTGCACTGAAAGCGACTAGAGTGGTTATCATCAACTCAAGAAACACATCTTTTCATCTGAAAACACTTTCTCCATGATAAGCTATGTGTTTGACATGGGAGCCTGTATAACTGACTCTAGAAGTCCAAACAGTGTGAGTTTGCAAGTTTTTTTCATAAAATCTTGTTCCTTTGACATAAAAATCAGCACTACAATATCACTGTACATTTTTCAGAAGAAAATTAGCTAATTCTTTGTTTGCAAAATAAAACAATTCAAACAGACCCACAAAGAAATATTCAAGATGTGCATGTGAGATGATATGTAACCATAATTGAGTTTTCGTGGGACACAGGTGTCCCCTACCCCAAACGGGGCTTATTATAAATCCCCACACAGCTACCTTAAAATTACAATAGAATAAACTAATTGACACATTAAAAGCAAAACAGAAATTAACTAAGAAAAATAATTCATACATTTGTACTTTTTAAGCCTGTCACACCACACAATTTTTAGTCTTTACAAAGATAGCTTTTAAACTTCATTGTAACACTTTTATATAGTACTGCTCTGTCTATGTACAAAAGTCAATACATCATTTGAAAATCTTGGACTAGGTTACATTACATGTGGGTTAAGATAGACAATTGCTACTATACTGACTCACAAATAAATTACAGATGCTATGCTATACTCAGAAGACTTATGACTCTAATTTCTTTCATCATAGTTTAAGATAAATGTGCGATCACACCTTCTTAGTAAACTGATTAAAACAATCCTTACATCCTGCACAATATAGAAGTTTTAACATTCACAACATGTTGTAGTAAATGGATATGTCACATAGAACATCTATTTCAGGTAAATAATTTGTTTCCATCAAGTTATATAATAGAATGATATGGATAGGAGAGAACAAAAATCTTACAATATATTCAAGTCACATCAGCTATCCAGTCCAGATTTAACATCAAACAACTCTAATAAACCCTTAAACTACTCTCAAAAATGTATGACTCTCTCTGAGACAGATTAAACACACTTTCTGCCAAAGTCGTCAGTAGGCAGATGTTGTGCAATTATGCACTGTTTAAAGTTATTTAATGTTTCATGAATAACCCTCTGTCTGTTAAGTATTGTCTGGTGATGATCAGCTCTTAAGCTGATATCAAGACAATGGTTGAAAGGGATGAATTCGAGCACTAGCGATCTTTTAAGAGCAAAACCTGCACCCACATAGAATAAAGGAGTGACATCTTCTTTTCAAGTCCAAGAATTTAATAACAGAAATAAAATGAACATCCAGAGAATCACTATGTAATGCTGTATATCTGAATTAACACAATATTTCGATTAACAAATCCTCTCTACTAGGCTAGTGAAACTTAACTAAACTACTAAGCAAAATGAAGATAAAAAGAAGCTAAGCTAAGGAACTATTTACACGCAAAAACAAACAAAAGACAAAACAAAAGTGGTTGATCATAATCACAATAATTCGGTGAATCCTTGTTCACTGCAGATCTGATAAAAGAAAAACATGGAGTGGAGTTAAAAAACATTTGGCATGTATTTCAATCCATTCACAATGTAAAGCCCAAGTTAAACAAAACATTATTTGATGAAATAATATTTTGTTTAAGTTAAAGAACCAAAGTTCACCTTAAAGAATATGAATCATGGTTAAATTAGCTTAACTAATTCAAAAACAACATTTGACATGTGTTTCAACCCATTCACAATGCATTCTGGTTACTGATTTGCCCAGCAAAATAATTTAAACCCTTACGATCGAGTTTGTTAATGTGATTCTCCCTCCGGGCGTCTGGGGTCGCTGTAGCAAATCGGTGGCTAAGAGGTTACAACATAAAGTTATCAAAATTGCCTTTACCAACATTAATATTCAATATTTATGCGGGGATAAGGCTCATAGCACCATCGAAGGATGGCGGAGCCGAGCGATTAAGCTCTGGGCGACTGTGGCTTGATGGGTTGAGTAGTCGTCTGGCAAGCAGAAGGTTGTGGGTTCGATTCCAGCTTCCCCTTGCCACATGTCGATGTGCCCTTGGGCAAGGCACTTAACCCCAAGTTGCCTACCGAGCTGCGTCTCGGTGTATAAATGTGTGCGCGTTAGTGAGAGCGACTGGGTGAATGTGGCTATAGTGTACAGCGCTTTGGGTGGTCAGCATGACTGGAAAAGCGCTATATAAGTTCAGTCCATTTCCATTTAAAACAAACTCCTTTTGAAATGTCCGGGACCGGATGTTAGCGAGGCTAATAGCATTAAGGCTAGCGTGAGCTACCTGTTAGCCCTTTTGTTCTAAAGCACCATAAGTCCAAATGAGTTACAAACATCTTCCAATAAACCTTTTAACTTCTCCCACAGCTCCTTCTGACCAACCTGTCTCTTGCCTCGTGTCAGTTCTTTCCAGTTTGGCCATTCACGTAAGGAGCGTTGAAGGAGGGAAGTTGTTGGCTTGTTGTTGGCGGGCTAGCGTTTAGCTCTGCAGCACCATGTGGTCGGGTCGGAGGCCTGATGTCCTGCAGACAATCTCTGACTCTGTTGCAGTCCGATTTGAGCAGGGGTTTTCCTCAGCATACAGCTTTCAGCTCCATCTGGGTTCTCTTCACTGTACAGGCTGAGGAGAAATACAACAGTTACTCAATGCCATGCCAGCTGTTATGACTGTGTTCAACACTACATTTGGGGCATCAACAGCGATAGGCGAAACCTCCTACGTTAAAGAACGTATTTATGGAGCACAGATGCAGCATGTTACATTGATGGAAAGCCCATCTCATCCAACTGGCATTTGAGAATGACCTCAGTCACAAATTTAAAGATGAATGGAAGGAGATGCTGTTAAAAGGGTTCAACTCATCAGGAGTGAGTAGGCTGCAACTGTACTAAAAGTAAGAGCCCCCCCCCCACCCTCAGGTGCTCAGGAAGGGTGGGGTGGGGGGTGGGGGGGGGGCACTTTTAGCGCACGTGGAACACTTAATTATATATGAAAAAAATACACACGTATGTTGAATGAAATTTGACTTTTATTTGTAACATTCTCTAAACGTGAGTTTTTAATGGAAAAAAGTCACACCACCAACAGAACAGACTAAAGCGTACTACTTTAAAGCAGCATCCTCCTTGGTGCCATGTCTTTAAAGATGTTGATGACCTCGCTGTGGTTTACCTCAGTGTCTTTGTCAATGGCAAGCAGAAGAAGGTCAGAGAGCCTTTCTTCTCCACACAGGCTTCTTAGTTTAGTTTTGATGATTTTCAGCTTGGAAAATGATCTGTCAACTGAAGCTGTCATCACTGGTAATGTTGCAAATATTTGGATCATTTTGACAAAGGCAGGAAAAATCAGCTGGCCATTGTTTTTTCCTCAGTATTGAACATATTTCTTGTAGGTTCTTTGAAGTAAAGCTGGAGTGGAAGACCTTTAGTTTTGTCTTAAGCTGCTCCTCATCTTCTCCATAGAACTCATAGAGAATGTGCACAGCTTCCATGGCTTCTGTGTTTGGTGTGCCTACCAAGTTAGCATGTACAGTTAAGGGCTGGAATGACTCAATGATTCTTGATGTAGGGCTTCCAGTGTTCTCCCCTTTGAATCTCCTGTTCATCTCCTCAGTCATAATATCCAGGAAGGTGAAGTACACGCTACTCCTGAAATATGCCTCCACTGACTCAAACTGAGCTCCTACTTGACTGTTGGGTTGTGTTGGAACCGCACTGGCACTTTCCGTTTCCTCTCTTGACCAGGCACCACAGTAGGTACTGGAATGTTGAAACTCTCTGCCTTTTCTGTTGCACATCCAAATATTTCTCCAAATTTCTCCTCAGACCTCATGGAGCTTAATGTGTGAAGAACACCATCAACTACCTTGTGGGCTGTGTAATGGTCCAATCCTTCTTTCTGCAGTGAATCTGATGCCATAGCAGTGACTTCGAATACTGGGGTGGTGATCTTCATGCACAGAATAAACATGAAGTTGATGGCATTTCTGTACATCTGCGCATCACCTCTGGCCAGGTTTGGTGGGTCACTTTCAGTGATGTCATCAAGGAGCATCAAAACAGCTTTCAGATTTCTCTGAAGTGCCTTCAGGGCTATTCCCTGCAAGCCCATCTGGTATCTGACAGCTTCTGAAGTGCCAAAAACACGCTGTCCAGGATACAAGGACTCCTGAAATTTGACCAGGGCAGCATGGCGCTTTGGGGAGCCTGTGCAAAATGCATACAATTTCTCCACCAGGTCGAAGAATGTCACAAAGTGTTTGCTGGACTTTGCTGCTTCCACCAGTACCAAATTGAGGGCAGTGGGGCTTTGCAGTGCACATAGAGTGCCTTCTCATTGTGTGCACGAATCCTCGCTTGGAGACCTTGTACATGCCACTCATGTTGGCTGCTCCATCATAGCCTTGGCCATACATGTTGTTCAGCTCTAGGCCATTCTTCTGGAGAAGGGAGAACACAGTGTTCTCTAGCTCCTGGCCTGTAGTGGAGTCTACGTGCAGACTTCAATAACCGCTCTTGATTTGCATGTCATGTAAATATCGCACAACAAATGACACTTGCTCTATGTGTGAGACATCAAAGGTTCATCAAGGAGGATGGAAAACATTTCAGCCTCTTTTATTTCGTGTTGTATCTCCCTTCTGATGTAAGTGGCTAGTGCTGCAATGATGTCATTTGGCATCTGTTGGAAAGCAGTGACATCTGGGGCCTAGTCCTTGGTGGCTTTAGCTTTTGAAACCTTTCAAATGCATTTTCAGGACACTGTTATATCGAGCAAACACATTCACCAATTCAAGGAAGTTGCCACGGTTGTCACTGGACTCACTATCATCATGACCTCTGAATGCTTGTCCCTGACGTG